>NC_087371.1:16700354-16807854 GCF_031761385.1 Necator americanus
TGGCTTTCGAGCGACCAAATTGGGGAAATTTTCGTCTTCTTTCACAAACGGAACTTTTTGCAGCCTCTATGAATTCTTTCAGTACCTCAAATAGCCAGTTCTTCCCACAAAAAGACGCTCTTTCGAATGATGTTGAAATCACTTTTATTTACAAACTTCAAAATTTCAACATTGACTCCGCCCTCTTATAGAGCAAGCGATATTCTATAGCTGGAATGGTTATCACGGCCCAAGCATGATGCCAGGCATCTCACGCCTTCGATAGGTGACTCCTCTGGCGATTCGGCGTCGCAGAGAGACAATAATGTTTCAACACAAATGAACGGTGACGACAATTCTACACATTCATAAAATTATTCTTATTCATAAAAACAGCAGTGATAATTTGAAACGACTGGGAAGAAAAATGACTGACGAAACTAAACTAAGAAATAAAAAAAGATTAGAGGGAAGAAAAGGAAGAAGTGGATATTATTTGAATTAAACTGCAAGACGGAAAATTCAAAAATTTGAGAAGTTCCTATTTTTTCCTCCATAAAACGTTTTAATTTGTTACATGTTTGCCTTTTTCAGAAGGTTTCTTTCCTTTGTTTGTATTTCTTTCCGAAAGCTTGTGAAATTGAAGAAGCTGTATAGTTAATATGACTAAGAACTGTGTAGAATTGTCGTCACCGTTCATTTGTGTTGAAACATTATTGTCTCTCTGTGACGAAGAATCGCCAGAGGAGTCACGTATCGAAGGTGTGAGATGCCTGGCATCATGCCTGGGCCGTGATAACCATTCCAGCTATAGAATATCGCTTGCTCTATAAGAGGGCGGAGTCAATGTTGAAATTTTGAAGTTTGTAAATAAAAGTGATTTCAACATCATTCGAAAGAGCGTCTTTTTGTGAGAAGAACTGGCTATTTGAGGTACTGAAAGAATTCATAGAGGCTGCAAAAAGTTCCGTTTGTGAAAGAAGACGAAAATTTCCCCAATTTGGTCGCTCGAAAGCCATGACCAGCTGTCATCCAATGTTAGCGCCTAATTCACTTCTTGTCAAGAAAGAAGAGTTCTAGGCATGTACTGAATCGCGAGACAGAAGCGTTCATTCTAAGCTGTTGACAGATGTTCAAAAATTGGACCAAATAACGAAATAGAGTAATGACACTGGAAAAACTAGACATTTTCAAAGCTAGAAACTTACAATATAAACTATTGTCAAGCACAAGTTGTTCGCTAAAAATTTCTAAGGAGATTTTTTATAGCTTGAAAAGTATGGCTTTTTATTAATCTTCGATGGAGCACTTTCGTGAATTTCTGAAGAGAATGGAAATTTCGGACCAACATATGATGTGGGGTACCAAAATGCTCTGAATAACCTCTCAATTACGGATGTAATGATCATTTTGTCCAATTCCGAGAAATAAGCGGAAATCCTATGAACACCCCTTCCTTCCATGGAGATGTATCCGCGGGATATCCCAATGGCAGGATTGCGGAGGTGTGAAAGTAATTGACGGGGCTTGAGGAAACTTTGCCCGTTTTCAGGCCACACATTTGTCTAAAGTGAATTCTTGAAGTATATTTGAAATCAGCAGCTCATTTACTTTCGAATGGTATTTTCAAAATTTAATTTTGACCACATCCAAGAATTCCGACGTTTTGCGACGGATTAATCCGTCGGCGATGGATTTTGGGACACAAGTTAGTAGCGGTGTTGTACAATAGAGAGCAGTCTTTGTCCTATCATTTGTTCTGATTTTTTTATAATATGTCTCAGTTGCGGTCAAATTAATTTATTTATTTATTTATTCACATACGCGAATGGTGCACCAAAAAAGAAAAAGGAAACACATTTGTCTATGTCAAAACACTCAAAGAAGAATCGGCAAACTTATTGTCAGTGGGGCCTGACGCAGTCTTTTTCGTGACGGATACGCGTCAAACATGTCGTTCTCCTATTCCAGAAAGTGAAGAATCCTCTCACGACATCTACTCACCCGATCCAAAACGCTTAACATCAGTCTATTTATCTATATGTCAAGATTTGGACGACCAACTCAGCTCAAGAAGGAGCACGTTGGGATCCATTGCGAATCTGATGAGGGATCTGTAACTAAGAGGGTTCACCAACTTTCGTAATCCTCAAACGACTAACCACTACTATTTAGACAAGAGCAAACCAGCTAGAAGATGCGAAAGCCAGTAACATGAGGTTATTCAGAGACAGCTGAGAGAGGATGTAACATGACGGAACAAATAAAAAGGGGCATAATCACAAGATATTAGTATTCTTGTTATTGAGTGAGTTTCAGTGAGCGAATTAGGCTTCATGGATAGGAAGGACGTAAGAACTGGTCATGCAATTAGCTGAAAAAAAGAACAAGTTATGAGAAGGAGGGGAGAAAAAGAGGGATGTAGAAAACAACTAAGAACTATTATTGGAAAGAATCTAGGAGTGGCTCTCATTCTGAGCAAATGGCAGTAGACATCTGAAAGTTTTTAGTATTAGAGAACATGCTGTTAGACATCAATGTTCAAACATCGGCGTAAGTCAACTTTCTTCAAACTCATCTTATTCTACTGTGTTCGGCTTTAAGAACATCACGAGGTAAGATGTCCAACCATTTTGCAGTTCTACAGAAGAAGTTATTAGACATAAGCAAAAAGCTTCTTTGGTGAGTCAAGTCTTGTATACGTCTCCTCCTCAAGCTGACCATACCTAATTTTTTGAGACAATCATTATAGCAGGTCAACGATAGGTTTGCTGACATTCTTCTAAACAACATACGGGTAAAAGCATTCTGCACCTTTTCGAGCTTTGCTATGTGTTTCTTCTTTGAAGGGCTCTAGTATGAGAGCCATATTCAAGATGAGGTAAGACGAACGATTTGTATGAACGAGTGAGAATAGTTGGATTACTGGTGTGGACAATCCGGAATAGTCGAAAGAGGGGAGAGTATGCTTTTCGTACAATATGATGAATACGTTCTGAGGAGTTAAGATTATCATCGACAAAAATTCCTAAGTCTTTTGCAGATTTACAAGTGTTGAGGGTTACTCTGTTCATACTATGCTCAGCCACATCCCCTTTACCTAAATGCATAACTAGGACTTGTCGTAGTTAATGTGCAAATCCCATTAAGGAGCCCAGTCAGACAGCTTAACTAGTGATGTTTGAAGTGCAGTACCTATTTCATGGTAATTCTCATAACCATAGATGCCGTAAATCTTAATGTAATCAGCGTACATTTGGACTCTCAGAAGCGAAGAAGTTCTGAGCACATTTAGTAGGTCGATTGTGTAGATAAGAAACGAGGGGACAGGACTCCACCTTGTGGAACTAAACTGGAACAAGGGAATTTGGGTGAGTACCTGTGGTCAACTTTGATGGCCATACTTTTCATGTTAAGATAAGAAATCATCAGATCTAAAATATGGCCCCGTATCCCCTGTACTGGAGTTTAAAAATCAGTTTCGAGTGACATACTTTATCGAAAGCTTTTGACAGGTCAACGTATGCTATGTCTATCGATTTACCTTGGTTCAAAGGTAGAGACCAGTCAAAGACACTATCAATTAAGCTAGTAGTTGTCGAGGCAGTTCCAATAAACCCATGTCGTTGGGTGGGAATTAGATTAAACGTATCTAGCTAAGATAATAGTTTATCCCTGATTATTTTTGCCATTACTTTCACCGGCGTTGTAGTAAGCCAATAGGACGGTAATTATTCAGCCACTCGGTACCTGGAGTGGGTGTGACAATGGCGTTTTTCCAGACCTCCGGAACTTCACTTAATGATATTGAGATGTTAAAGATATGAGCTAGAGAAGGAGATAAATTAGCAACACACTCCTTATATACAATAGGTGGGATTGCATCATATGTTTCACTAACCGACGGCTTAAGAGATTTGAGGTATTTATAGATATCAGTAGAATGGAAAAACATGTTACTGCATTGTTTTTGGACAGGAGCTATGCCAACAACTTCTGGAGTGGTATCGCCACAGTTTGAAGAAAAGACATTGGCAAAATGCATAGTCAGAGCTTCAGCTTTATCTCCATCGGTAACATATGTAGCTCCTGTCTGATTCACAAGACTCGGGAGCTTTCCATTCACCTTCATTTTCTGCCTTAAGTATAAATAGAAAGGCGTCATAGATTTTCTGCGCGATAAGCGGCGTTCTCAATAAGCTAGGTACTTCCTTATGTGGAAGTCAATGTCAGAACATATATTTTTTGTACAGTTGAACTAAGTAGAAGGTAGCCTAACTCCTCAAAAAGACGTTGCCCCTGAGAGTACAAAGTTTGTACTTGACGTGGTAGTTTCAAGAAAAAAGAGCCAGGAAATCGAAAAGGAACAAATTTGGCCAGACCCTCGTGAACCTATTTGTTGAATTCGAAATAGATGTCAGAACATGAAGAGTACTGATCAATTGGAGCAAACCATTCAACGCCAGAAAAATAATTGTTCAAGGAAAAGTAGTCAGAATCAAAAAAATTTTGGGCGTAGGAATTCCAAGTGCGGACATAGCTACAGGTGATTTGAATTGGACAAGAGCGTGGTCGGATGGGGCTGGCGACGGAAGAAGCTTGAAATCAAGAGCATAGATATAGGGGTAAGGATAATGTCAAGAATTGTATCGGAGTGGGTAGACAGGTTCGTATTTTGAACTAAGCCTGCATTAGAAAAGAAATCTAAGAAAAGCGATGAAGCTGAGTTAAATGCTACAGAGTTGACCCAGTCTATATGCAGATTAAAGTCGTGATTGCATGATGATTTACACCAGCAAGGTTGCTGAGTACTTCTGCAAGTTTTTTTATCATCATCAGCAGAGCTATTTGGTGGACGGTAAACAAATATGAAACGAAGTTGCGACACATTGTCGGGGCAGAAAATCTCAGCGCGAGTAAGTCAGCTTTCAGATCACAATTAGGAGTACCGATCTGGGCACTAATAAAGGCCTTAACAATAACGCAAACTTCACCTCCTCTTTTCATGGACCGATCAGAACGATAGCCATTATAGGGTAGATTACCAACCATCTCAGATTTTAGTAGTTAAGCAGGTTTCAGTTATAAACACTAGATCAGGTTTGTACGAACAGAGAAACATTTGCAAATCATGAATTTTATTGACAATATTACGTGTGTTGGATAAATATGAATCTAATGTTGAAGGGACACCGAGCAGCTCTATTTGTTTCCCGATGTTCCTCTCCTCCCAGAAATGTGCCACAGTTCGTCACGATAGACCACCCACTCTCGCTTTCTTTTACCTTTGTTACGTTCCCGCGCCTCTTGTCTTAGTTCATACTTCACACTTCCTTTCATCAGGTGTCATATTTCTGCATATATAAACATTGGGAAAACCAGTACTTTGAAGTAGATGCGCATTAGCAAGAGTGCGACGCCAGTAAAACAGAAACGGGAGGACGATTTTTACGGGGTGCGGACAAGAGGGATTAGGTTTCCGGGGTCAACCGGGCGACAGCTTTTGCACTGCTGACTTTGACCTCAAGGTCGTCCAGCCTCTCTGAGGAGGACGAAGGGCTTCCATACTCAGGCAGACCACTAATCACGCACTGGCAGCATTTTGCCTATAACAGGGTCTTTGTTCCGTTCAGCAATATAGCTGATGAGATCTGATGCGGACATCCCACTGTAGTCCTGTTCTGTTGATTGAGAAGATTTTACCATTTGCGTCTCAATACCAGAGGTAGCTTGTGAAGAGAAAGGACTTTGTCTTTTTGCAACACGAGTAGATCTAGCTGGCATGATTCGATCTAAGTTTGACCTACCGAATTGACATCGATAAGCAATCAATCACAGAAGCGCGCCAAAAAAAAAGAAAAGAAAAGGTAAGAGAGGTAAGAGAGGATTAATCAGAGGGTTAAGAGACTAAGAGGAAGCTCACAGCAAAATAAATGGTTAAAGTTGATAAAAGTTAGGAATATGGGTGCGAGTATTTAAAAAAAAAGTTTGAAAAGAATGGAGTAAGTGAATTAATGAAGACTGCTAAGTGAGAAAGGTTAGAATGTTAATGAAAGAGTGATAATTGTAAAAAAAAAGAACCTCAGATACACAGAATGTGATAAAATGGATGAACAAGGAGAAAAAGCGTCAATTAAGGCTAAATGCGAATACATTTTAAAAATGCAAGAGCAAGTAATTGCCGCCACCTGACTCACTGCCGCGCTTGAAAAACTGCGGACTTGCAAAGATATAAAACTTTTTATGTGTTTTCACAGAAAGCTTATTTTTTGCGATTTATTGGAAGTTTTTTCAAACATCAGGTGGATATGTTTTTTTCAGGAGGAAGAGATCTATTGAATGGTGTAGATTTCAAAAATTTCTGTATCTTTCAAATTCTGATCAGAAACTACATCAGCCTCTATGGAAGGTTGTTGTCATCTAAGCACGCCGACCCATCAGATAACTTAGGACACACATCGAGCTACGGCTGCTTTACCGCACTGATTACTACATTTGAAAAGGATAGAATAACTACAGAGAAGAATGTCATACCTGCAAAACGATATTTTTCAGAATTGCCTGTTCTATTCCTTTTTTATCCATTTTATCTTTTTTGGTTTTACCTGCATTCTTCGCTTTTCGAAATTGATGTAAAATCATCAAGTCAAAGAAATAATTATATTTAAACGAATGTTTGTACGATGACTGGAATGGAGCAAATGACAAATTACGAATGAGGAAGAAAAATGAAGAATCAGTGAAGTACAAACATGAACAGAACTACCAAAGTGTGAACTCAGGATTAAGTCAAGGATTAGCAGCTCAGTAAGACGGAGCCCCAATTACATATCAGAATCTTCAATTTCAAGGGTTTGCAAAGATTTTTTTACAATTTCCAAGAATAAAGCAGACTATCTCGAAAAATTTCATTTGTAAAAAGAACATTCTTCTCTGTAGTTATTCTATCCTTTTCAAATGGAGTAATCAATGCGGTAACACAGCCGTATCTCGAGGTGTGTCCTAAGGTATCTGGTGGGTCGGCGTGACTGGATTACAATAACCTTCCATACAGGCTGAAGTATAATAGTTTCTGATGAAAATTTGAAAGACACAAAACTTTTTCTTCTCTTACTCTTTCTCCTGAAGAACTTATCCACTTGACATTTGAAGAAACTTCCAATGAATCGCAAAAAATAAGCTTTCTGTAAAAACACATAAAAAGTTTTATATCTTTGCAGGTCCAAATCTGACCGCATTTGAGACACACTATAGAAAAAATCACAACAAATGATAGGACGAAAACTGCTCTCTATTGTATTGTGCCGACTGCCGAACAGGTGGCGACTTAATTTGTCAGCGATTTACAAACTGACAAAAATGAGAGTAAGAAATCCAAAATAGCGAAGTTGTAACTTTAGTTGCAAAAAACACAGAATTCTGTTGAGCTGGAAAATCAAGAGACGAGGTCATCCGACAACAAATAGTTTTCTTGCAGATTTTGTAAGAAAATAATCTTTAGGCTGGTAATGTAGGTCGTTCCTGGAGTTGAAACATGTCACTTTAGTCAAATTTACAAAATCTTCATTGTCACGGAATTATAGCTACGAGAGATATTAAATTGTTCGCAATATTATGTAGATTACAAATATGTTACCATCATTTCACCTTTCAAAAAATATGTTCACGTCAAAAATCATATATCCTTGGGGCGCAATTATCTCGGACTCAGCCTTGTTAATGTGTACCCACAGGTAATGTTTTGGAAAAGTGTTTCTTTGATAGTTCTTGAAAGTTCTAACTAAATTCAATAGGTAGAGTTCGCGCTCACGAATCTATTTATGTACCGATCTTATAATAAAGATCAAATTGAGGCGAGTTATGAAAAAAGACGAAAAAGACGCGGGTCCACGTCTTTTTCGTCTTCTGTCGAAGAATTAGCGATCCTACTGTATCCGGCTGTAGGTGCCCAACGACTGTTCCCGTGACCCTCTGACAAAAAGGCCGTTTCTCGACAGCTAGAGAGAATTGAGTGCGATCATACTCACACTACTACACTCCTAACCTCATCCATGCGCACTCCTAACCTCATCTATTCATGGAAAGATCCATTCCATCAGCTTCGTGGTGTGCTGCTGTGCACAATATAAAAATATCCAAATCTCTAAAATAATCTCTCTTTTCAGTTACATTAATAATTAATGCTATGGATTCACTAAAAGAAATAGCTAACTCCATAGCATTGTGTTGTCGAAGAGTGGCTGGTTCGCATAGGTCGTCTATGCAAGAAAGAATTGAAGCAGGGAGAGGGTTGTCTCATCGAAAGTTTGAAAAGAAACACATTGAGAAGAAGAGAAAGGAAAAATCCAAAAAAGGGCAGAAGAGAAAAGAAGAACAATCAGATCGCTTAAAAAGGAGAGAAAAAAAATCTAAATCAGAAAAGAAGAGAAAAGAAGAACCGCCAACCGATTCAAAGGCATCAAATATAAATTTGTTTTGGTTTCCAGCAAATCCCAGTCTTAATTCTCAGTTTGATATGCTATTTGATGAAGAAGTTTCTGTTAGTACAAAATCAGTCCAAAATCAATCCGTTCTGCTTACCTTGTACTAATTGAAACTTCCACTTCACCGTAAACGTTTCCTTTGTTGTATCTTCGCGTAGTTCTGTACAGCCCTTAAAAGCCGCTTTCAGTGTTTTGACGCACTCATACTAAAGAAAGTCGTAAAAGAGGAAGGCAAACGTAAGCTCTCCGCGTCAAACGATGCTAGGGACATGCGCTCAAACACCTTTTGCAGTGCGCGAGTTCTTCCTGTCTTTTACAAACCCACGCGGAAAATCAAGAGCGACAAAATGGTTACATTGGATGCGACTTTTCACATCCCGCGTTGCATTTGTAGAAAAACTGTGAATATGATGAATCCTTTGGCGTTTTCAGAAAGATTTAGCGGCTGCAGTTCTAGCCCCTACTTAACCGCTTACTCAACTCTATTGGAGTTGTTTTTTTTAATGAGCTATAGAAACCTGTTTTTTTAGGAGCAGAACGATGGGCAGCAGGTCTCCAAATTTGTGATAGCAGGATTAAGTAGTACAACGGGTCGCTCGTCAGAGACCTCTAATATAAGCCGTAGCCGTGAATCAAACGAGCCCATAGATCTCACGCAGAAAACAGTTCGGCAAAGAGGAGGAGCTGGACAATCGGATACGCGAAATAGGTTTGGAAAAATCCAACAGCAATCAAAAGAAGACAAGAAGGCGCAACAAAAATCATCGGACGAAGAGGAGAAAATCAACCAAAACCAGACTAAACCAAAAAGTAACGAATTTGACGAAATCATTGACTACTGGACAAATCCGAGCGGGGTGGGGAAGAAGTCAGACGTTGACGAGACGCATGGTTCGGCTGATGTTCACACAGCAAGAAGTATAGAAAAAGAAGAAGGACTTGAACTTTCCATAGTTCAAGAGCCACGACTCCTACCGAAACATGTAGCTCCCGCTCGACCGTCGGACGCAGAGAATGAATACGACGCAAAACCAATGAAAGGAACTTCGTGGAACACTTCGAAGCGTAAAGTGGAAGCACAGAAAGCAGGATCGCTGACTGGTTCAAAGCGTAAAGTGGAGAGACGTAAATCTTCATTTAAGGTATTTTTGCACTTTTCTCACTCAATATTCGCGCATGGATCGATATCTGAAAGTTTAGGAAAAAGGAATAGTTGCTAAGTGAACTGATTTGCTTAAACTGCGCCAAGATTTCCAATAGTTTTAGTGAAACTCACTGACCATTGATAATTATCCACAACTTTCTTTTCTTACTTTTGGTATAATCGTTGCCGCCTTAATTCTCCAATGAATGGACCAGCTAAACCAGAGAGAGAGAGGACGGACAACAGCGCTTCACTATCAATTGTTAGTGCAGAATGAGGTCATAAGAGCAATTCTCTGATCATTTTACAACTTATTAACAGGCCTTGTCACGTGTGTATGAGTATATATATATATATATATATATATATATATATATATATATATATATATATATATATATATATATATATATATATATATATATATATATATATGGGGCTGCGTATACGAGTCTGATTGCTACCTGCACGTGGTAGCCCTGCTTTAACTAAACGCAATCAGGCGTTCGAGTGTACGCATTGGGAACGTACGAGCTATTATATGGCGAAAGCTTCCCATACATTGCAAAAAAGTGCTGTCGTCCAGCACACCGCCAAAGCCCATAACCTGAAAGGTCAACTGCCTGAAGGGAGGATGGAATCTTTGGCAACAACCATTCGTTTCATCACGCTGAACTGCCGAACACTATCGAGTGAACTCCAACAAGCCGCTCTATCCAGACTTCTGCGATATCTCTGTGTGCCTCTTGCTGCACTGCAGGAAACACGCATGAGAGATCGGCCCGTCATCAGCATTGAAAATTACACCACATACTGCGGCGATGCTGATGAGGACAAAGTAGGTGGCTGCGCGATAGCTGTGAGGAACGATTACAGGAACCTGGTGGAGAAATTTGGCTCAACGTCGTCTAGATGCGCCTTTCTACGACTGCGGGATAGCAGAGGACAAAAACTCTGGATCGTAAGTGCTCACGCACCTACGGAGACCGCTGAGGACAACAGTAAGGACGCCTTCTATGATGAACTCAATGCGTTAATGTCTAAAATACGAAGCCAGCAGGTGGTCATTGTCGGAATCGACGCAAATGCGAAGATGGAACTCGAACAGCAATCCGATGTGCTAAGAAAATGGTACTATGCAGCGGAGCGCACGTCGGACAACGGTGACCGTCTGGTCGACTTGTGCGAACAGACGGGCCTTATCATCGCTTCCACGTTTAAGAGGAATTATCGACGCCATCAGCTCACGTGACAGGGGTCAACCTCTTTAACGCCTGAAGAGCAGCGCAAGCGGAAGATGAGGACTCTTAAATTTCAGCTCGACTACGTTCTGGCGAGGAACATTCCTCAGTCAGATATCCGAAAATCTAGAGCTGTTTGGGACGTCGCGTTCGACTCTGACCACCGTCCAGTTCTTCTCAGCTTCAAGCTACGGTTCCACAAGAGAAACCGAGGAGTTCCTCTTCAACCGAAAATCGACATGGCAGGTCTGAAAGACGATGAATGCAGAAGAAAATTCCGCCAACGTGTGTCTATTCATGTTGGAGTACGGACCAGGAAGAAGCTTAGCGATGCGGATTCCTTCACAAAGTGCATCCAGGACGCTGCAAGGGAAACGCTCCCGGTTCTATTGCCGCGGAGGAAGTTTGCCTTTGCATCTGCGGAAACAAAATCCACACACAATTCTGTATGTGTCGCGCCCAGCGCTGGTGACTTCAACCAGGAAAAGCGTCTTAGAAGGAAGCTGCGTCGTCAACTGCAACAGGACCGCGATAACGAGTGGACGCCAAGAGCGATGGAGTTTGAGAAGGCGTGAGAGGACGGGAACCCGCGGAAAGCCTATGCTCTACTAAAACAGTATAGTGGCAAAATGAAGAGATGTTCTCCTGTCCTCAACACTGCCAATGGAGTAGCTGTCGGTGAAGCACCCCTTTCAATTTGGAGAGAACACTTCAAGACCTTGCTGAACCGGCAAGCGCCGTCAGCTCCTGAACTCGGGCACGCTATCGTAAGACCGACATATGCGGTTAACGAGGAGCCACCGACCGAGTCGGAGGTTCTAGTCTGTATTCAAAAAATGAAGAATGGAAAATCTGGTGGAGACGACTGGATTAGCGCAGAAATGCTAAAATATCTTGAGATGACAAAGATCATCCGTTCAGTGTGGATAAACGAAAGGATACCTGATTCGTGGAGACACGCCATCATAATTCCCCTCCACAAGAAGTTATCTGTCACGGACCCAAGGGATTATCGAGGAATCTCTTTGCTGCGTGTTATAAACAAGGTACTGGAGCGCATTATCCTGGACTGATTCATTAAACATCGCGAAGAAACAATGCGAGATGAGCAAACTGGTTTTCGTCCTGGCCGATCTACGATTGACCAAGTGTTCTTCGTTAAAAGTGTGATCGAAATCTGGCAGCGGTATTCGAAGCAAATGCAACTAGCGTTTCTGGACTTTGAAGCCGCGTTCGACTCTCCTCACCGAGGGCGTCTTCTAAACGGTCTCCGCGCCGATGGAGTACCAGGAAAGTTCGTTCACTTGCTGGATGACATGAATCAACGAATAACTGCTGCAGTTCGAGCACCAGCTGGATATACAACACCTTTGGTAAGTGGTAACAGGAGTAAGACAAGAAGCAGTGGCAGGACCTTTCTGTTCAATTTCGCAATCGACGACATTGCGAAGAACAGTCGACCAGTGTCCTGCCGACATTGTCTTAGCACCATCAGGGTGCCCCTTGACTGACCTCGAGTACGCCGACGATGTCGTTATATTCGCGGAAAGCAGCAACATGTTGTCAACCTTGTATCGATGTTGGGTGCAGCCTATGGATTACGTCTACTACACCCTGATAAATGCAAGCAGATGTAGATCTCCTCGAGACCACGAACGGGAATCAGGGTGGACGGACAACCGATAGAACTCGTCGATGAGTTCTGTTACCTGGGCTGTACGCTGAAGAACAACGGCAGCTACGAGAGAGATGTTCAGCAAAGGTGCGCTAAGGCCATTTCTGCATTTAAGTCCTCAACGAAATGTCTGTGGTCGACCCTCATCACCAACGAAGTCAAGCTGCGAATCTACATATCCGCAATTCGCCCCATCATGATGTACGGATCGGAGACTCGGGCTGCACCGTTTACGTTGATGGAGAGGCTTGATTGCACGGGAAGGAAGCTGATTAGACCGCTGCTTAGCTACTTCTGGCCTAGTGTATGCCACCATGAGGATCTTCACGTAGAAATTGATGTTGTATACCGGCGGATGACATGTGGAAGATATCAACATTTTGCGCTACCATCGAAAGTGGTCTTCGCTTCTTTGGTCAGATATATTAAAAAGACCGGCAGATCGCCTTGTCCACCGAGTTCTGAGGAGTTTGTTGGGTTCGAGCTGGAAGAAGCCACTTGGCCAAGAGCGGAAGTTTTGGACTAAGGTGGTGAAAGAGGACCTGAGAACACTCGGCGTGTATAGACAGTCGGGCGAGACTTAAACTTTCGCAAGATATGGAATAGCGACGAATGGATTGACTCCGTGCAAGCTCTCACAGATAATCGAGAAGGTTGGGCATAGCTATGTTCAAGGACGGCACACCTCGGCGAAGGTACGGGTAATCGCGTCAGACGATCACATCAGTCCACCGATTAAGTCAGTCAAGTCATACTGGTTATATAATATTATAGATATAATATAAATTGTACAATATATATTGTACATGCATCTAATATATAATAATGTAATATATATTCGGACTGGTATATTATATATATATATATATATACATATATATATATATATATATATATATATATATATATATATATACCAGACTGAATGTCCGGCTTCGGTGATTAACGAAAATTAATATTAGTGCCGTTTTCTATGAAATTAGACTTGTGTATCTCCAATAATTTTTCTTCCCTTTTTTTAAATCATAACGGCGAAAGATTTCATAGTCTTCTTTCTAAACGCGTCAGTTCTACACTTGGAGAGCATTCAAACTTCAGCTTCATACACTCCTTACCAACATATTATAGACAAAATTTGAAAGCATTACTCAAAACATGGTTTTTTTTGTTTCCCCCAAAGTTATCAAAGAATGATGTTTTGGGATAAAATGACGTGTAAAATACCATCTTACTGATAAAGATAACGTTCTACGTCAAGTAATGTAAACTGTTCGCCACTATTTAAGCAGCCGTTTGCATGCAATTTACACTTTCTGAGAAAGGCATGCTACCAACTTGAGGCGAAAGAAGAAGGAAATAGACACGCGGAGGAGCCATAAAGGTGAAAAACCACGCGCCCAGTGGCCACGGCCATGAAACATCCCATTTACCTTTGCGACATGCACACGAAGTTATTGCGCACCATTTCCATGCCGCGGGACCCGTAGCACCTCATTTTTGGAGTTTCGTTCCACACACACACACACACACACACACACGCACGCACGCGCACACACACACACACACACACACACACACACACACACTGATGCAAAATTCTGTACTGGTGAGGGGCCGAACCATCGCCGTGCACCTGCCTTTTTACTGTTGTCCAAAAATTAAATTAGTTTCCTTCATATGTTAGTGAGAGTAAATAAACTTTTATGTGAATGTGTACTTTCAAATTTGCAAACTATCATGCTATATAATAACGAGCTTATTCTGTCACTTGTGTACGTCTGTGTATGTGTGTATTTCAGTCAAGAGATTCCAAAAAGAGAGGGAGACGGATACCATGGCGTCGGCTTGGTGCGCTGCAGCTTCAACGCGGTAAAATTGGGTGAGGTGGGTCCTGTGGCGTCGAATTCGTGCACCGGAGCCAGAAAGCTGTAGAGTGGGGGAGAGACGGGTTCCACTGCGTCGAATTGGTGCGCGGGAGCCCCAACGCGATAGAATGGGTTTCTATAGTTCCTTCGCATATCTATTTCCCAGGATGTCTCCCTGATGTTGCTAATATCTTTTCTTCAAAGAGAGGAAACACACGCGAACGGCTGGTTAAATACAATACATACTATCCAACAGTTTATGCGTTCGTAGATCGTTGTTTTTATCAGTACGATAGTGATATTCACGTCATTTCATGTTAGCGCATCATGCTGCACTAATAGTTGAGAACGGAGGAAACTCATACTTCGAATAATGTTTCCAAATTGTGGAGGTTTGAGAGAAACACAGATGTAAAATCAAGTTTGATTGTTCTCCAAATATAGAACTGACGCATTTAGGGGAAAACCATAAAATCTTTCACCTATGCTTACTTTTTCGGATAAAAAAATTGTAGAAAACGTTGATAGAAAAAAAGCAGTTCTAATTTTAAAAAAATCGCTACTGTTATTTCTTATTGACTGTTGAAGGCGACCGAAGCGAACACCAAAAAAAGCCTGAGGTCCGGCTTTAGCCAGACGTTTGGTTGTTCTCTAAATGTAAAACCGACGCGTTTAGGAAACTATGAAATCTCTCGCCTTTATTTATAATAAAAAAGAGGAAGAAAGCGTTGTTAGAAAAACACAAATATAATTCCACATAAATTCCCATTACGGTTAGTTTTTATTGATCAGCGAACACCACAAAAAGTCTGATTCTGGTGCGATGGTTTGCCTGAACCACAATTTCCGCATCAATCAGTGTTGCCTCAGTAGCGATATTTGGAAATGGAGTGATGGTGAGTGAGTGCGTAAATCCTCTAAGAATCTTTAATAAGTCTTAAACACTTTTCATGTAATTTGGGCCCGTAGTAATTAATAACTCGACTTATGGTCACGCCAGAAACGTGTAACTTTAAACTTACACAATATTGCACCACCTCGACGATAGAAAATGTGATGTGAGGGGGGCATAATAACATATTGTAGAAGTTTTATTGTTCTTCATGCCCCTTCACACTACCTCAACCGAAAATTCGAGTAGATGGTTGTTCGCCCACCTAATACACTTGCTGAATTGTGCGAAACTACTTACTTTTCACTTACCCAGGGAGAAGACTTCGTATTACCAATTATGCAGCCTAACTTCATCTTAACGCGATTGTCTAACAATCTGACGAGTGAACTCAACCTTGGTGGAACTTAAAGGCATCACCCCACGAATCTGGAGTGGTACGGATTTGCGGTGGAGTATTCGTATACGGGATCGTAGATTATTGAGAGAAGGGAGATTCCTTCCATTTCTTCCTAATTGCTGTAGAAAGCAGCCCGGAAGATACTGCTTCGAGCGTTCCGGCGCACTATTTTCCACAAGGAGTTCGATTGGAGCGCGCCAGCCTTGTGCACACTTACTTGGCCGTTTTTTACGGCACTTAGGAAGAAATGGACGGAATCACACTCCTCTCCATAATCTACTATCCCGTGTACAAATATTTCACCATAAAATCCACACCACCTCAAATTCGTGGTATGCTGCCTTTAAGACTTGGAAAATTATATCGAATAACCTCAAGACATGTGCAATGCAATATGTGCAATATGCAGACATGATCATCATTTATTTCGAGCTTGTGATGAATGACTGCATAACAATGCAGTGATGAATAGTTTTTAAGATTTTCTGACAAAAATATAGTACCGAAGAAAAGCAGTACCATCCTACACCATCGGTCCGTGCGCAACTTAAAAGGCGATAACTTCTAGCAATGTTACAGAAAAAAGGAAAGTTCCTATTTTCAAAGCGTGCAACGAATCAGCCTAAAACGAGCAAGGTGAGTAGACTTTACAAAAATAAGTTGTGAGCTGTTATCGTGAACCGGTTCTATTGAAATAAATCGACAGAAAACGTAGGGGTAAAAGATAAAGAAGCTTCGCGCCGATGAAGCACCAGAAATTTAATTACCATAGTTAACATTCATCAGTTAGGTGTAAGTGCAAAGTGCAAATCCGCATTGTGGGAACTGAAACGAGGTATTAGTTGGGTGCTCAAGAGGATAAAGAATGAAACAATCGATGAATCAATCCGCTTGAGATGCGCCACCGCATTCACTTCAATTCAGAATCGTTTGAGGTGTACGAACGTAACTAGCCTATACTTACGGTGGCTAGCCTGTGTACCAGATCTGTTTTTTTTTCCTCCAGTTAAATTTGCTACCAATTCATCGAGAAAGTGAACTTTACGCTGCAGCGTACATAAGCAAACGAAAATCAACCGCTACACGACGCTCTTGTACATTGTCAATAGAAGCGTTCAAAGAGATTTTCAACGTTGGGTTCTTCTCGCTAGTAGCTAAGATCTGGGCTCTTTCCACGTACCACGGAAAAATGAGACCAATAGCAATTACATCTGCCAATTACATCTTATAGAAAACAGACACACCGGCAACGCTCGAGATATTAGTTTACACAACGAAAGCAATTTTCACGTAATGAAAAAGCTTACTGGAGAGACCGTCTAACAAACGGGGTTTTTGCACATATAATAATATTCACTCTATACAGTGGCAATTGGCAATTCCATAGGCGTGAAGAGTTATCTCGTAGGATAAACAGATCCTTCTAGTGTTCTTGATCCAATCGATATTTGGACTTCTAGGGAGAAGATTCCGCGATTCCTAACTACTTTCAAAGCCCAGCCTACTGTATGGAAGAAAAATAAAACATCGGAATCTGTCGAACGCCACTTTGAAGCGTTCTTCATGCTGGTTTTCTTTAAAGGCAGCATACCACGAATCTGAGGTGGTGAGGATTTTAGGCGGAGTATTTGTACACGAGATAGTAGATCATGGAGAGGGGTGTGATTCCGTCCATTTCCTCCTAATTGCCGTAAAAAAAACGCCCCGGAAGATGCGCGCGTGCACAAGGCTGGCCCGCTCCAATCGAACTTCTTGTGGGAAATAGTGCGCCGGAACGCTCGAAGCCGTATCTTCCGGGCCGTCTCCTGCGGATTAGGAAGAAATGGACGGAATCACCCTTCTCTTAATAATCTATGATCCTGTATACGAATACTCCACCGGAAATCCGTACCACTCCAGATTCCTGGAGTGATGCCTTTAAAAAATATTTGGAAAATAAGCCGTTAGAGAGTGCGTCATTGAAAAAGTCAAATTCTAAAATCACATAACAGGCGACTTTAGGACACGAACGTTCAAAAACTGGCCTCGAAGATATCGTCCCGTGAAAGTCTTGCGGGGCAAAAGGTGAGCATATTTGGAGGAGCATTATCGATTATTGCATAACAACTACGAAAATTCTACGAATAGCGTTAGATCACTGGTATAGAACGAAATGATGTATGCAATTATATTAGTAGTTATGCTACCTATTAATTTGAACTCTTACATGTCTACGCGCAAGTTAACAGTTACTTCCAAAGCTTGAAAACCTCATGTTGCACAAAATGTGCGTTTCCGTTTCCTGTGAAAGTGAAAAACATAGAATGATTGCTCTCTTGCAGCTGCAACGTTCGGTTTTCGCTTAATTTCGTCCTTTTTCAAGGTGTTTCTTAGGACTGGCAGCAAACAAGCCGCTCCACTTCCAATAGCTGAAATCAGTGCCCCACCAAAGATGTAACAGTTGTTTAACGTTAAAGAAGCAAGAAATTATTCAATTAGATATAGGTTCGAGCGAAGGAAAGTCGTCATCCCTCAAGTCTTCATGTTCTTTTATAGAGTGATTCACTTCCCAGAAATAAGAGGATCTAAATCAATGTAATCATGAAACCGTTTCACACTAACTTCCTGGATTATTACTTCTTTCAACTCCAGTAAAAAATGCAAGATCACCTAGTCGGCTGAAGCGGCGAAGAAGTTGGAAAGTATGCACTGATGGATAATCATAATTTACAGGCAAAGAACAAAGCTATAGCTCCAAGAAAAGCGTCAGCTGAATCGTTTGTTCCTTCAAAATTGCCTACATGGCCGAAAGTGGTGAGTAATCAGTTATCGGGGATTAGTCATCAACAATAATTATGCTATGTAATAACGGGCTTAGTCTGTCACGCGTGTGTGCGGTGTGTGTGCGTGTGTGTGTGTGGTGTGTGTGTGTGTGTGTGCAGTGTGTGGGTGGCGTGTGTGCGGTGTGTGTGCGGTGTGTGTGCGGTGTGTGTGCGGTGTGTGGGTGGCGTGTGTGGGGTGTGTGTGCGGTGTGTGTGCGGTGTGTGTGCGGTGTGTGTGCGGTGTGTGTGCGGTGTGTGTGTGTGTGTGTGTGAGTGTGTGTGTGTGTGTGTGTGTGTGTGTGTGTGTGTGTGTGTGTGTGTGTGTGTGTGTGTGTGTGTGTGTGTGTGTGTGTGTGTGTGTGTGCGTGTGTGTGTGCGTGTGTGTGTGTGTGTGTGTGTGTGTGTGTGTGTGTGTGTGTGTGTGGCGTGTGTGGGTGTGCGTGTGTGTGGTGTGTGTGTGTGTGTGTGTGTGTGTGTGTGTGTGTGTGTGTGTGTGTGTGTGTGTGTGTGTGTGTGTGTGTGTGTGTGTGTGTGTGTGTGTGTGTGTGTGTGTGTGTGTGTGTGTGTGTGTGTGTGTGTGTGTGTGTGTGTGTGTGCACTGAGCCACTATGTTTATGTGATCTGAAGTGGAACGTTTTCTTTCACAGTCCGATGATGTCGTTCACGTCATTTTATGTGTTACCGTGTTTAAAACTGAAGCTTGTATGTTCTCCAGATGTAGAACTGACCCGTGAGAAAGAAAACTATGAAATCTTTCGCCTAAATTTATTTTAAAAAAGGCGCTGCTACAAAAACAAATTCTAATTTCACCGAAAATGCAACTACTATTAATTCTCGTTGAGTGAAGGCGAGCGAAGCGAACACCACTGAAAGTCTGAAGTCCGGCTTTAGTCGGGCATTCACACTGGTACTGTAATAAAGCAATGAATGTTACCAAAGGCAAGAAGTTTCCGCGAATTCTGGCATAAACCTAACCAAAGACTTGAGCTCTTCAGGATAAACCAACAAAACAACAAGCAACAAAAGCATGCTCTGCAGAATTGGTAAGACCGCAGGTTTGTCTACTGCTCGCTGGATTTTCTAATCGTTACTATGTGCAATATTTACCTATGAACCGCATCGGAATTGGACATAGATTGCAGGAAAAATACAAATAATCGCTTACAGAACAAAAATAATTCTGCTCAACAAAGTAAAGGGGAGGATATCATTGGGGTTAGGAAGAATAAATAAAACATCTTTCCAGGCGTATTACAAGTGTTACACTAATCAATAACATTCCAAATTCATTTTCTATCAATGTTAAGAAAGAAACAGTTTAAGCACAAAGCTCATCCCATACTTTTTCGCTTATGTGCATACTTCATATACACAACAAAAAAACCCAATTACCACAGAACATTTGTTGATCAATCACTTTTGGGGAAGCTTTCATCCGATCATCTTATGACAAAATTTCTAATGGAATTGAATGTAAATTTTCCAGGAGAAAAACACCAAAGAAGGGCCAAGATTAAAACCATCATTAGCTGAATCAACGCCAAATTCACTTGTAAGTCGGAACATACGTCACAATTTCCAATGTTATATAGTAAATATAGGGGCGGGTGTGGCGCAGTCGGTTAGAGGTCCGTTGTAGCCACACGGTCGAGGGTTCGAATCCGCCCCAGTGCTGACCAAGCCTTTCATCCCTCCGGGGTCGATAAATTGGTACCAGACTTGTCTGGGAGGATAAAAAAAAAATTTTTTTTTTTCTTTCCCCCCCCAAATTTTTTTTTTAGCCCACCCCCCTTTCAAAACCTTAAAATTTCAAATTTCTATAAAAACGCGTTGGCGCATCCCAAGTGGATTGATACGCCAGTGACTTTGTGACTTTTATAGTAAATATATATATTTATTCATTTATTTATTCGCATACACAGATAGTGCACCAAAAAGAAAAAAAACACATTTTTCTATGTCAGGATAGTTAAGAAAAACTCGGCAAACTCATTGTCAGTGGGGCCTGACGCAGTCCTTTTCGTGGCGGAAACGCATCAACATGTCGTTCTCCTACTCCAGAAAGTGAAGAGTCCTCTCATGACATCTACTCCCTCAATCCAGAACGCTCAACATTAACGGCTTGTTTAACATATCGGGATACGAACAACTTAGCCCCAGCAGGAGCACGTTGCAATATAGAGTAAATCTGACGAGAGACCTTGAGCGAAGAGGGTCCACTAACTTTCGTGATCCTCAAACGATTAACCACCACAATCTAGACGAGACCAGACCAGCTAGAAGATGCGGAAGTCGATAAGATGAGGTTATTTAGAGATAGTATAGAGAAGAGGCAACATGACGGAACATTTTAAAAAAGTGATCAAATCATAAGATATTAGTATCCTTGTTAGTGAATGAGCTTCAGTGAGCGAGTTAGGCTTCATGGGTCAGAAGGATGCGAGGACTGGCCATGCAGTTAGCTGAAAAAAGAATAGATTTATGAGAAGGAGAGCAATGAAAAGAGGGATATAGTAAACAACTAAGAACTACTAGTGGTGGGAATCTATGAGCGGTCCGTATACTGAGCAAATGGCACCAGACATCTGAAAGTTGCTAGAATAAGAGATGCATGCTGTTAGACATCAGTACTCAAACACCTGCGTATGTCAACTTTCTTCAAACTCATCTTGAATATTCTACTGTGTTCGGCTTTAAGAACATCACAAGATAAGAGTTCCAACCATCTTGCAGTTCTATAGAAGAAATTGTTGAACATAAGCGAAAAGTTTTTATGCTGAATTTTTGCGTAATGTGAGTTGAAACCGCCAGTTCTTTCATGGACATGCATTTAGGTAAAGGGGATGTGGCTGGGTATAGTGTGAATGGAGTAACTCTTAACACGTGTAAATCTGTAAGAGACTTAGGAATTTTTCTCGGTGATAACTTTAACTTCTCTGAACACATTGATCATGTTGTACGAAAAGCATACTCTTCCCTTTTTCGGCTTTTTCGGATTGCCCACACCAGTAATCCAACTATTCTCACTCGCTTATACAAATCGTTCGTCTTACCTCATCTTGAATATGGCTCTCATACTTGGAGCCCCTCAAAAAAGAAGCACATAGCGAAGCTCGAAAAGGTGCAAGATACTTTTATCCGTATGTTGTTCAGAAGAATGTCAGCAAATCTAACGGTGACTAGCTACAACGATCGTCTTAGAAAATTAGGTATGATGGGCTTGAAGAACAGACGTATATACTCCGACTTGATCTTTTGTTTTCGAGAGATATATGTTGTATTATGATGTAAATATCTCCTTGAAAACTGCAGTCTTTGTGGCTCCGAGCACAGAAGTAAGGGTACAAAGTACTAAAACCGATTGAATATCATAGTATCTCTGCCGGTATGCGCTTTCACAATTTCTACAATACTTCGTAAAATACAGAAGCTACCAAGATGAAAGAAACAGTCGGCGCTGAGATTCTGCAACCGCAGGCCACGATGCGCGTCCGACAGGATCGGACAGGACAGGTCACGTGGGTCGGACGAGGAGTCTGACGATGTCAGGCACGGTTGTGGAGAAAAAAAACTTCTCAGCTGGTCGTAAATTTTGTAAAACATAACATAAAAACCAGAACTGTTTGCAGGAAAAACCATTACAAGAACGACACAAAAAGAAGTCTGCGGAATCGACGGTGAATATAGCAAGCGTTAACCTTATTCATAAACGATTAAACAATATACGTAAAGGAAACCTCAAAACTGCTTTAGAAATCATCAGAATCCATCAAAAAAATCTCACAGAGACGGGTGGTACAAAAATCAGCTGAATCGTTGTCTGGAAAAAATCAACAGGTAATTTACTTTACTTAATATCACTGCTTATACTACTCATTACTTAATTTATTTTAATTTTTCGCTTCAACAGTTTTCGGTTCGATGAGTTAGAAATCAGAGACTGAATTAAAATTAAATTAAATTGGAAATTACTGAACAGCACTAGATCAACGAGTACATGAAGAACTGTACTCCAAAACAAGATGAGAAGTTGACTTATCCACAGCGCTAGATAAACTTAAAATTTATAAGACAATTCGGTTACGATAGGTGAGTTTCAACAATACATACAAAGTTGTATGTGACCGAGAGCGTTCAATTCGAATTTGCCACTCGTTCTTTTTGACTCCCACACCACTCTTCAGAAAATGTAGAAAATGTTTGGACTCCGTTAATTAGTGAGATTTAAAGAAGAAAAATGAAGCGAAAATAACATTCCCATATCGAATTATAAAAGCTTAAGATAACCTTACAAGGAGACTGGTCACAAAAGGTTTGTTTAGGCAGAGGCGAATTAGAGTAATAGCTTAACTCGGTTTCCATCGTATTTGTGTACTTTCTTTCATTTTAAGGTAATCATTCCTTCAGATATCTCAACCACAAGAAAAAACGCCATCTCTCAGACAACCATTAGCCAATGTGGCGCCACAAAAATGGAAAAATACCACAGTACCGTCACCGAAACCTAAGCAAATGGCGCCAACTGTAATAACACATCCAGTTGCACAACAACCCATAGTTCCGCGTCCTAGAATACCACCGACTGCAACACATGATAGCGGAACACCTGCAAAAAGACCTGAGCAGCAGCATGGGGCAGATAGAGCGCCTGGAGCTGGATCCAGTGAACATGTCGCGACGCCAGAATTCGAGAACATGCCAGACGATGTAAGAGAATGTGCCCGATTAAAGAAACAAAGCTCTTTCGATAGATCCGACAATTGATCGCATCAAATCTGCCCCAGTCTAGAAGGTCATGAAATTTTGGCACTTTAGAAATCATTTCTGCACTATTTCATAGGAGAAAACAATGATGTCTCAAGAGAATAACATCTATTTGATAATAAAGTTAACGAGATTTGTTGCCTGTTTAACACAGTATTTACTAGAAATGTTGATAAGAACTGAATTTAGTAGAATGTAGAAGGAATGGTAGAGGTGAAGCAATCAACTGCATCGTTGACTAATGTCAACACACTCGACTCACATGTTGTGAAGAACCTCATTCAACCTGTAGGTAATAGTCACCGTCGTTCAATAAAGGCTGTGCAGTAAGAATGTTAAGGACTATCTTCCGATTGAAAATTTTCGCTCAGAGATATCCAGTATGCCTCATTAATTGTTTGGCGTGTAAGAGATCTCTCCGAACAAAAAGGCCAATGTGATTAAAAAAAAACATCACATGCGCCTCTAAAGACAATGTAATTAACAATTATCATGCTGTTTGATACCATAAGGATAAGGAAAGAAGATGTAAAATCAAGTTTGAATACTCTTTAAATGTGGTACTTCGCATTGAGAACACTTTCATCAATGCTTAAATTATTTAAAAAAAAAACTAAGAAATCGTTGTTAAAAAATACTAATCCAACTCTACAGAAAATGCCACTACGTCTCATTTTTATTGAACAGTGAAGGCGAGCGAAGCGAACACCACAAAATTCTGAAGTTTTGCTTTAGCCGGACGCTCAGACCGCTGGATATATATGAGAGTAAAAAGTAGTAAAAAGAAGACAAATGCTAGGAGTAGTAGCTGAAAAGTGTTCAGCAGTAAAGATCACAGGCGAATATTGCGAACAATATTCGAACACAGGCGAGCAGCATAGCGATCTCTTCATTCTTTCGTAGGAAAATTCCTCTTCGATCAAACTTCAGAATTATCCAGTTAATTCACAGCGAAACGTTTCGAACCATAAATATTGATCGACGAGAGATTAGAACAATCTGATTGGTAACAAATACCTACAAAGATCGGAAGCGCTGGTAGGTAGCTTCTGAACCGTCGGCAATCTACACCTATCGTAAGACTTCTAAATGATCTTTAATCTCCAGAGGTTCATGAGCAACTCAGCCCACCATATTCGTGTGTTATCAAATCTATTTGCTATCCATCTCCTCATCTAAGCGCAATCCTTTTGTCTTCAAAGCATATAGTTCGATCGCCGTTGATTGATCCATTGTTCAAATCATCCAAAGTTAAAATGTACTAGCGATTCATCATTAGCAATGATGATAAGATTTTCCTCATTCAAAACTATTTTAAAGGACTCGATCTCTCTTTGGATAAATCGTTACTCAAATGTGGAACAAGGATGACAATATTTTTTGAAATGAGCATATTTTTAGCTCGTAGAGACGCATGGATGCACGACCAACATAGCACGCTCTAAAATTAATAGTGTTGAGGTAGAAATAGTCCCTTCTCAGCAATAAGTTCATTTAAACTTGCAAAAATTCACAGTCGTTAATGGTATCTATACAAAGCCAACAATTTCGGGTATACAAGTCAGCCCATCTTAAGTTAAGAGGAATGCAGTGGAGTAATGTAATCATAAAAAAGACACATATGTCGCATAAAATCTAATTTGACTTTAGAGAGTTCAAAAAAGTCAAGACAAGAAAAATTAAACTTAAGTGAAACTGCAATCTAGATCTCTAATTAAAGATACATGCAGATGCCAAACTTGCATAAACTCCAGGATCAATCTTTTAATTAATGCGCTTTTTACGTTGTGAAGTTGCTTAGAGTGAAACAACTTTTATTAAACCTTTAGAATAGGATACAATTCTAATTTTTTGATTTTTCCAAAGCCGATACCAACAATTTTTTGTCTAATATTCTGTCAGACCCAAACTCCACTTACAACTGCTTCCGCCTTTGCTTGTGACGTGGGTGAAGGCGAAGAAGTCGATTTGACGACGGTTGACGATTCGGCTTGCTGCGCTCGACCCTTAGGACATAGTTCGATGGCTGATTTCGACTGAAACGTTGCTGGGAATTTGAAACCAGAACTTGGCAGCTCCGGAAGTGCAGATGATGGAGACTTTACAAGTGCAGTGTGCACCTCCACTGGTGTCGATGTAATCAATGACTGCTGCGTATCCCATTTGAATACAGCAGCTGACCCACCACCCAAAGGAGGATTTGCCAGAAGCACTGTTTTTGCAGTAGCAGCCAGCTTTGGTGTTAGAGAACCGGCAAACAGAGACACGTATTCTTCTGGTTTCCTTGGTTTGTACACCCATCTCTTCGATGGCAACTCACTCGACTTAGCCCGAACTTGTTGACCCTCACCAATCGATATAGCAGTCCTCTTCCCAGATTTCAGAGCTGTTTTCGACTGTTCCAGCGGTTTTTCATCTTCAGGCAGTAATTCTTGCGTTTTCCCTTCTGCTTCCTCCAAAATCCATGGCGGCAGTGCAGCGCAGTCAACCGGTACTGGCTTGATCACAGAAGGAACCAGTTCCTCACCAGTTTTCACTTCGAGCCCTTTTTGTTCTACTGCTCCATTACCCTTCCCAGCTTTATCCTCTTTACTAATCCTTTCAACCTTTTCGGCATTTCTTTTCTTTTCAACTACTACATTCTTGTGGCTTTGGATTAAATTCTGCGTTTTCATGAAATTCTTCTCTTCATTAACTTTTTCCTTTGCGTCACTCTTCTCGTATTTCTTCGAGATCTGTTCAAGACCAGTTGCAGTCTTTGTACTCTCGCTATCACTCTCCAGAGCACTTTTGGCTCTCTTTGATTCTGCTAAAGAGGACGAGCTCATTTTCGAGGAGCTGCCTGAATTGAGGGACGTTTCCAGTTTCTGAAAAGATAAAAAAACAGTTTTATTAAGCTAGAAGGTTCACTATAGCTGCTAAAGAGGAGTATCCTAGAGCGAGTACAGGGGAAGATTTTAGTTTAATAACTAATAATAACTAATTGGTAACTTCCACAAGAGACACTTCTCTTCACTTCGACAATCAATAGCGGCCTACAAATTAGAAATTAGTACATTATCTCGGTGAGGTGGCTCCACCTCATTACATTCCAAACTTGACAATCCTCATGGCAGTTTACCACAATCCTAACAAATTATTCACTTATCATTAAACGAAAACCACACAATTCCATTGAAACTTTTGAGATATTTCAGAACTGTTGCATAAGTAGGTAAAGTAACGGCTTCGTGCGAAATCGTCATCGCTCTTGCAAACTCTACCGACAGTCTTAAAGGCAGCGTACCACGATTTTGACATGGTGCGGAAACCACGGCGGGATGATAGATTACAGAAACCAGCATGGTTTCGCTCATCTTTCCCTAATCGTTGTAAACAAACGGCTTGAAAGACGACGCTTCTTACTATGAAGTGAGTTGCGAGGTGACACCCATTTGCGCGCGCCACATCCTGTTCAGGTGAAATCAATGTATAGGCAGCAGAGGAAATCGAAGCGTGCGCTTAGAAGCGCTGGTTTACGTAATCTATAACCTCAACACCAAGCTTTTGCTGTAGTTCCCGCATCACGTCAAAATCATGATACGCTCCATTCAATGAGCGACCACGAGGAATGATAAGATTTGCGGATGGGAATGTAGCTGGACTGTTGATAGTAACGAAACCGACTATGGCTTACTAATTACCAGAATCGAAGCGATCACTATCGTTAAAGCTTTTGTACTTGTTCGCGACCCACTACCAATTAATTATGATATCGCCACTCAAATGATTTACTTGCTTAATCGGTGGACTGATGTGATCGTCTGACGCGATTACCCGTACCTTCGCCGAGGTGTGCCGTCCTTGAACATAGCTATGCCCAACCTTCTCGATTATCTGTGAGAGCTTGCACGGAGTCAATCCATTCGTCGCTATTCCATATCTTGCGAAAGTTTAAGTCTCGCCCGACTGTCTATACACGCCGAGTGTTCTCAGGTCCTCTTTCACCACCTTAGTCCAAAACTTCCGCTCTTGGCCAAGTGGCTTCTTCCAGCTCGAACCCAACAAACTCCTCAGAACTCGGTGGACAAGGCGATCTGCCGGTCTTTTTAATATATCTGACCAAAGAAGCGAAGACCACTTTCGATGGTAGCGCAAAATGTTGATATCTTCCACATGTCATCCGCCGGTATACAACATCAATTTCTACGTGAAGATCCTCATGGTGGCATACACTAGGCCAGAAGTAGCTAAGCAGCGGTCTAATCAGCTTCCTTCCCGTGCAATCAAGCCTCTCCATCAACGTAAACGGTGCAGCCCGAGTCTCCGATCCGTACATCATGATGGGGCGAATTGCGGATATGTAGATTCGCAGCTTGACTTCGTTGGTGATGAGGGTCGACCACAGACATTTCGTTGAGGACTTAAATGCAGAAATGGCCTTAGCGCACCTTTGCTGAACATCTCTCTCGTAGCTGCCGTTGTTCTTCAGCGTACAGCCCAGGTAACAGAACTCATCGACGAGTTCTATCGGTTGTCCGTCCACCCTGATTCCCGTTCGTGGTCTCGAGGAGATCTACATCTGCTTGCATTTATCAGGGTGTAGTAGACGTAATCCATAGGCTGCACCCAACATCGATACAAGGTTGACAACATGTTGCTGCTTTCCGCGAATATAACGACATCGTCGGCGTACTCGAGGTCAGTCAAGGGGCACCCTGATGGTGCTAAGACAATGTCGGCAGGACACTGGTCTCCGGGTCACTGGTCACTGGTCTTCTTCGCATAATGTCGTCGATTGCGAAATTGAACAGAAAGGTCCTGCCACTGCTTCTTGTCTTACTCCTGTTACCACTTACCAAAGGTGTTGTATATCCAGCTGGTGCTCGAACTGCAGAAGTTATTCGTTGATTCATGTCATCAAGCTAGTGAACGAACTTTCCTGGTACTCCATCGGCGCGGAGACCGTTTAGAAGACGTCCTCGGTGAGGAGAGTCGAACGCGGCTTCAAAGTCCAGAAACGCTAGTTGCATTTGCTTCGAATACCGCTGCCAGATTTCGATCACACTTTTAACGAAGAACACTTGGTCAATCGTAGATCGGCCAGGACGAAAACCAGTTTGCTCATCTCGCATTGTTTCTTCGCGATGTTTAATGAATCAGTCCAGGATAATGCGCTCCAGTACCTTGTTTATAACACGCAGCAAAGAGATTCCTCGATAATCCCTTGGGTCCGTGATAGATAACTTCTTGTGGAGGGGAATTATGATGGCGTGTCTCCACGAATCAGGTATCCTTTCGTTTATCCACACTGAACGGATGATCTTTGTCATCTCAAGATATTTTAGCATTTCTGCGCTAATCCAGTCGTCTCCACCAGATTTTCCATTCTTCATTTTTTGAATACAGACTAGAACCTCCGACTCGGTCGGTGGCTCCTCGTTAACCGCATATGTCGGTCTTACGATAGCGTGCCCGAGTTCAGGAGCTGACGGCGCTTGCCGGTTCAGCAAGGTCTTGAAGTGTTCCCTCCAAATTGAAAGGGGTGCTTCACCGACAGCTACTCCATTGGCAGTGTTGAGGACAGGAGAACATCTTTTCATTTTGCCACTATACTGTTTTAGTAGAGCATAGGCTTTCCGCGGGTTCCCGTCCTCTCACGCCTTCTCAAACTCCATCGCTCTTGGCGTCCACTCGTTATCGCGGTCCTGTTGCAGTTGACGACGCAGCTTCCTTCTAAGACGCTTTTCCTGGTTGAAGTCACCAGCGCTGGGCGCGACACATACAGAATTGTGTGTGGATTTTGTTTCCGCAGATGCAAAGGCAAACTTCCTCCGCGGCAATAGAACCGGAAGCGTTTCCCTTGCACTTTGTGAAGGAATCCGCATCGCTAAGCTTCTTCCTGGTCCGTACTCCAACATGAATAGACACACGTTGGCGGAATTTTCTTCTGCATTCATCGTCTTTCAGACCTGCCATGTCGATTTTCGGTTGAAGAGGAACTCCTCGGTTTCTCTTGTGGAACCGTAGCTTGAAGCTGAGAAGAACTGGACGGTGGTCAGAATCGAACGCGACGTCCCAAACAGCTCTAGATTTTCGGATATCTGACTGAGGAATGTTCCTCGCCAGAACGTAGTCGAGCTGAAATTTAAGAGTCCTCATCTTCCGCTTGCGCTGCTCTTCAGGCGTTAAAAGGGTTGACCCCTGTCACGTGAGCTGATGGCGTCGATAATTCCTCTTAAACGTGGAAGCGATGATAAGGCCCGTCTGTTCGCACAAGTCGACCAGACGGTCACCGTTGTCCGACGTGCGCTCCGCTGCATAGTACCATTTTCTTAGCACATCGGATTGCTGTTCGAGTTCCATCTTCGCATTTGCGTCGATTGACCACCTGCTGGCTTCGTATTTTAGACATCAACGCATTGAGTTCATCATAGAAGGCGTCCTTACTGTTGTCCTCAGCGGTCTCCGTAGGTGCGTGAGCACTTACGATCCAGAGTTTTTGTCCTCTGCTATCCCGCAGTCGTAGAAAGGCGCATCTAGACGACGTTGAGCCAAATTTCTCCACCAGGTTCCTGTAATCGTTCCTCACAGCTATCGCGCAGCCACCTACTTTGTTCTTATCAGCATCACCGCAGTATATGGTGTAATTTTCAAGGCTGATGACGGGCCGACCTCTCATGCGTGTTTCCTGCAGTGCAGCAAGAGGCACACAGAGATATCGCAGAAGTCTGGATAGAGCGGCTTGTTGGGGTTCACTCGATAGTGTTCGGCAGTTCAGCGTGATGAAACGAATGGTTGTTGCCAAAGATTCCATCCTCCCTTCAGGCAGTTGACCTTTCAGGTTATGGGCTTTGGCGGTGTGCTGGACGACAGCACCTTTTTGCAATGTATGGGAAGCTTTCGCCATATAATAGCTCGTACGTTCCCAATGCGTACACTCGAACGCCTGATTGCGTTTAGTTAAAGCAGGGCCACCACGTGCACGTAGCAATCAGCCTCGTATACGCGGCCCCAACTAAGCTTGTTATTATATAGCATGATCATGCTATATAATAACAGGCTTAGTCTCCCACGTGTGTGTGTGTGTGTGTGGGTGTGTGTGTGTGTGTGGGTGTGTGTGTGTATGTGAGTGTGTGTGTATGTGAGTGTGTGTGTGTGTGTGTGTGTGTGTGTATGTGTGTGTGTGTGTATGTGTGTGTGTATGTGTGTGTGTGTGTGTGTGTGTGTGTGTGTGTGTGTGTGTGTGTGTGTGTGTGTGTGTGTGTGTGTGTGTGTGTGTGTGTGTGTGTGTGTGAAACGAAATTCCAAAAAGAGGGTGCAATTGGTCTACCAGCGTAGAATTGGTGCACCGACGCCAGCTACAAAATGGGGTGGACGGGTCCTGAGGCGTCAGAATGGTGCGTTGCAACTGTTTAATAGCTCTGACCACACTTCACGCTGCTTTTCGCTTCTAGAATTCCTCCGCGTTTCTATTTTCTTGCATCTTTGCCTCAACTTGGTTACATGCCTTTCTCAGAAAGAGGATACACGAATGAAACCCGCTGCTTAAATAGTACCCACCAGTTTACATGATCTGACGTGGAACGTTTTCTTTATGAGTACGATGATGTTGTTCACGTCATTTTATGTTAAAACATAATTCTGTGATAACTGTTGGAGAAATCAGGAGGAAAATCCATACTTCGAGTAATATTTTCAAATTTTGTCTGCATTATGTTGGTATCTAAGGATTATGTATTTAAAGATGACTTTTGAATGATCTCCAAATGTGGAACTTTTAGAAAGGAATCTATGAAATTTTGCCCTAATTTTATACAGAAAAAGAAGAAAGTATTATTAGAAAGGCACCAATCTAATTTCACAGTAAATGTCGCTACCATTAATTTTCATTGATCAGTGAACGCGACCGAAGCACAGAAAGTGTGAAGTCCGGCGTTAGCCGAACGTTCAGACTCGTATATAATAACGGGCTTATTCTGTCACGTATGTGTCAGTCACGAAATTCGAAAAAGGAGGTGCAACGGGTCCACCGCCGTCGAGTTGGTGCGCCGTAGCCGAAAAGCTATAAAATGGGATGGGACGGCTCCCACGGCGTCGAAATGGTGCGCCGAGGCCAGATAGCTATAAAATCGGGTGCGATTGGTCCACCGGCGTCGAAATGGTGCGCCGTAGCTAGAAAAGCCTGCCACTAACAGGATTACGGTCGATGAAGCAGCTGATGGTAGGGGTTTTTGCTGACAATGTATATAGTAGTGTCAAAACATAGATGCGTAACCGGCTGCGCTCAAGGCGGTATGGGATAGATTACTCTTACTTGAATGGCTGTTGTCTACGGTGCACTGGTGTACTTCGTTTCATGATCAACATGTAATTCGACAGAAAAACGAATCCAATGCAGATACTACCTGTTGGTCTTCTTTACTTTCCCCAGAGCGCCTATCTGCTAGCTTGTCAGGTTTTGTATTGGTTTTGCAAAACGATGATGCCATCAACAGCATTCCGAATGTTACAAGTGCTGCTCGTAAAGTGTCCAATAATGTGCTTGTTTCTAACCTCATTCGACGCTAAGTACCTGCAAGGAACACTATTCCCTGCGAGGAAGTGAATTCTAAAAGTAGTGACCAACCTGAAATAGCCAGTAGATGGCATTAATACAGCTGCAGCAAGCTCGGCCGAATCATAGAGTAATCAGCTAGTTTAAGGAATTCTATCAATCCTTTAATACTTGTAAATAGGACTTGTACTTGCAAGGATATCGTTTCCGCAAGAGAAGTCACTGCTAATATTATCTTAACGCAGGGCGTACCTAACGACTACAAGCCCTCGTACCTCCCCGAAATCATGGAACAAACCACTGAACCACTTCACTTCATTAAACTTCTGAAACACCCCTATTAATTTTTTTTTTTCACTTTTTGTTCAGCATCTATATTTCTGCATCATATCACATCACAGCATCACTAAATTTGCTGCCGAAGTCCCATAATCTTGTCTTGAAAACATCAAAAAACAAAACATTATGGAGGAAAATACAGTCTTTTTTTTTAAATAACTGACAAATTTCTACTTCACAAAGCTCCAAGCACTATGTTACATTATAATCGCATCAAAATCTGTTCACATTTCTGAGCCCTCGCCTTCGCCACACAGACTTCACCCCTTAATAATGAAAACGCTTTCGTTTTTTTTTTTAGTTGTCTCAATGAATGATTTCAACCAAGATCACCGTTTTTCTGAGTAGATACACTGACGTTAAAGCTGCCCGTGACTTCAAAGTTCATTTAAATGACGGCATAATGATGAAAGTGGTAAGTTTATCCTGATGGAAAAACAAAATGAGCCTTTATCAACCTTGTTAGTACCGCGCAACCCATTTTCTAACATGGGTTGTCTTATAAGCAGGGTCGAGCGTGTATATGCGGAAAAAAAAAACACTCCAAACACTACTGAAAACGACCTCTCTCCCTTCCTAATAAATTTGACGTGATAAATTGATCAGAATGAGCAGGCTTCCTTCCCTATAACATATTTCAAACCAGATCGGTCTTCATGAAGTAGTAGCTGGGTTACTCGACTTTCTTCGAAGTCATTCTCATTCTGACGCGCAGCCGAAAATATGGAAATTTCACACTTTTCTCGTTGCGAGATTACGGTAACGCGACTGATAAATCCGCTGCATCATGGTGTGTGTGTGTGTGAGTATATATATATATATATATATATATATATATATATATATATATATAGATTAGAATGGGTTTCTATGGTCCTAATGCTGCTAACATCTTTTCTTCAAAAAGAGGAAACAACGTACGAACGGCTGCTTAAATACAATACATAGTAGCCAACAGTTTACGCGATCTGACATAGAACGTTATTTTTATCACTACAATCGTGACATTCACGTCATTTCATGTTCATTCCATGTTAGCACATCATTCTTTGTTAACAGTTGAAAAAGAAGGAAACTCACATTTCGAATAATGTTTTCAAATTGCTGAGATTTGAGAAAAACATAGATGTAAAATCAAGTTTGTTTTCTCCAAATATTGAAGTTTTAAAACCATAAAATCTTTCCTATGCTCAATTTTCGGATAAAAAAGTTTGAAGAGAGTGTTGATAAAAAAAAAACAATAATGTTACCAAAAAACGGATGCTGATCTCTTCCTATTGGTAAAAAAAAAACTTGACCAAACTTAGTTTTTTTGGTTGTATTTTAGCAAAAACACACCACCTGACTCTTCAGGTGCCCTTGTTCTCACAAAAGCTACTTCTGAAATATTCAAAAATAATAGGAAAAATTTACCATTTTTCTCAACTGGGTTTCAGAAAGCTACGAAAGCTAGAAGCACCAAAGTTCGCTGAAATATAGAAAAGATCGGCCTTTACAACAGTGCAAAATTATTTTGCATGAAATTTACAGTGAGTGTTGGTATTCATCAACGGATGGAGCTTATTTTGTATTAATCCTATCTCTATCTCCAGTTGTAGATGTGTTTTTTTTTCGTTTAGTAATATTCATTGAATATTTATTTATTTATTGACACACGAGGCTAACTTCCGAGCACAAATACCCCGTAGAGCTCAAGAAAAGCAATCCAATAGCTAGTATAATCTCGACGATACATGTTATTGCCAAGAAAAACTTGATAGAATTGTTATGGTGTCGTAGGGAGATGAATATGAGAAAACTCAAAAAATTGGCGTGAATAGTGCAACTGAGTACTGAATTTCTTCTGTGTTTCCTGGTTCACGTACGTATCAACCTATATTTCTTCGGAATTGCTTTTTTTTAGCGATGATACCAAAACACACCTTTTTTTGGATCTTCCATTAAGCCCTTTAGAACTGCGAAGATTTCACTTCCGTTGATCTTTGATCGCTTCGATGAAAACGGCACAAACCCGCGCTGCATCTTACGGCGACATTGTTCACTGATATCGCCGGGCCTCTCACCAAAGTAAATATCAAATTACCAAATTTCGCACCCTGCTTAACAGCGAACACCCTCTCCTTCTTTTCTCTTTGCTCTGTTAATTTCTTTCCTCACCTTCTCACTCTACTTACGACCTTACTCTTGCCTCCCAGACCTCTTACGACCTCCTGTTCAGGAGATCCCAACAAATGCTTGACTTTGTTCTATAAAAGTGAGATAAAAACAGTGAACAGTAAACACTAGTATATCTTCAAGGATATTTTATTCAGAGAAAAGATAAGGATTCTTCACAGTATATTATCACCAGGAGTATTTGTACAAATGATACCGTAACCATAAATGACTTCCTGATGTTCCGAATGTCAGAAACCATAACAATTTTAATGAATAAATTTTGCGCACGGTACATGTGCATGATTTGGACAAACAACTGGCGCTCCGACGGAAAGGAGGATGACAGCTTCCCTCGGCCGACGAAAAAGAGGCAATAAGTCGAAAATCTTTGTAAGACAATTTCGAGATTTGTATTTGGCTTACTTACTTCCATTTCTTTATTTTAATTACTGCTTTTTAAACACTCACTTATATTCTGTACCACGCCTCCTTGCTCCTTCAAGGAAAAATTCCTGCGGCCGACACTGTCACTTATGCGTAGACAATTCAAAAGCACAACCCAAGCGATAAAAAAAAAACACTAATCTACCGAAAACTACGGTATCAAAAAAGTGACAAAGGAGCTTCCATCTAGCAAAAGGTTTCGATACCCAAAAGGTTTCGGTACCCCTTTAGAAGAAGGTGGTGACACCCAAAAATAGCTTGTTTCGAAAGAATAGCTGCAGTTGGCAGAAATAACTCTTAGAAGCATTAACAGAATTTGTCTCACGCCAAGAAAGAGAAGGTGAGATGAGGATGACATTCAGAAAACCTTGAAGATACAGAGTAATTACGAACAACGGAAATCACCCAAGATAGCAGGCAAAAAAAGTAAATAAAAAATCTTGAAAGAACGTTGAGAAACTAGGGAAACACGTGCAGATATTCGGATGTGTAAAAGCACATATTCCCGATCAGTTTATTTTGGTTCCTCGGCTATCAAGGATGAATTGTGTAGGGAAGGCGGTAATAGTACATTTGATTACCTAACAGAACCAAACTTTGTCAATTGTGTGATAATGTAAAAGATTCCATTGTACAGTACATCCTTATCAGCTAGCATTTGGAACGTCTGCAGAATCTTTTTCATCTTTTTCAGATTCATCTGAAGCATGAATCGAATAGATGTTCGAAAAAATAAGCTACTCTACATCTTCAGACCAGCAGAAGATTTTTGTGAAGATCGTCTCGAAAAAAAGCTTACCCTTGCGTCGATTTCTCTCCGAGTACTTCTTCGATTTAAAATCAGAGTTAGATGAGGCTGCCGCCGACCGACTCGATGCAGTTGCAGCCCCCAGTGCTGCAAGAAGTCGTTCTGAAGGTTTTTTGACAGGACGCGATGTCTGTCCTAAAATATAGCGCTATGAAAAAAGGCAAGAACGTAAACATTATGCTACAAGCCTTCTCTTCTTCTTTGCCGCTCAGCAGGATCGCGCTTCGGAGGTGGAACTTTTTTTAAGGGTGAATCAAGGCCCATGGTTCCCTTTGCTTCGCTATCCTCAGACCCTTTGTGACTTTCCACCGCTTTTTCTCCTGATGGAAGTGAACATTGGAACTTGATCAACGATATAGCAAGCTACTAACCCCCATCTTCTTTCTTTTCCACGGCACTCTCTGGCTTTCCCTTTCCACGCTCTCTCCTAAGTTTTAGCGACTGCTTCTCGAATTTTCCAGATGAAGAGACCGGTTTCTTTTCTCTGGGCTCAGTAGTAACTGGCATTTTCTTCGCATTCGCGAAAAGTCTTGCCAAATGGTCAACTGGTTCTTCTTCTTTCGTGCCTGTTTCTTTTCCCGTATCCTTGTTATTACTATAAAAATGATGCATTAGGTATATCGGAACAGAGAATGCTAATTGAACAGAAATAAAGAATTCCTTACTTTTCTGTTTTTCCCTTCTCTTTGTCCTCCACCGCATTCGAACGCAATGATCGTGGTCCCCAACCTCGAGAACTGTTCTTTATCTCAAGCACACCACCCTTTCTCTCAGCATTCGGTGCATCATATCGATCGAATCCTGATCGGCCCGCGCGACGTCTTTCCTGCAGACAATACCAAATCGGTGATCCGTGGCTAATTTTTGATCGAAACAAAGTGCTCAAAAATTCACCGCTTTGCGCTGTGCTTTGGCCTCCATTTCTTTTATTATGTATTGTGTCAGAGGGGTAGGTTGAACAGCAGATGCTTAAATAGTTTTGAGCATTCATAAGCATCCATGATGAAGAGAGTGGGGAAATTACACTAACTAAAACCCAATCAACGGAGATTTGCAGAATTAAGCAGATGCTCATAAGAACTGCAAAAACGCCTCACTTCCAGCAAAGACGCGATTCAATATCAAGTTGAAAAACACATGAAGATCAGCTCTCATATTTCTGCTTACGCTTTCCATGTGGGAGACACCATCATTCCATTAAGAAAAGTACGCTATCATCACATTCGTTTTTAGCAACTCCACAGTTTCTCATGCGTACATTTCAATCTCACTAGACTGGTGATCACTTCCTCACCTTTTGCATCCAACCTCAACTGTTGTGCATGCAGCAACTGCTCATCCAGTGATAACCTGGCCATTTCGTATTCAACTTCAAGATCGTGCATGAACTGCTTATATTCAATTTCTGGAATCATAATGTAAGCATGCATTAACCCGATTCATTTGTCAGATAATCGAGATCGATTACCGTTCTCTATGGTACCGCATTTCGGATCTTTTGCTACATCACTTCGTGGCTTGCGTGGTATACGATCATTCGATGTTAGCTCAACCATCGCCGCTGAGTAGTTACCTGAAGAAATGTGAAGCGAAAATCTTTGGCTGACACAACGCAATTATCAGAAATCACCGTTTGAATCCGCAAACCGATAGCCGTTCCATTTACGGCTGAATTCTAATACTTCAGAATTTTTGACGAAGGTGAAGTAGCATCGAGAGTAAGCAAATGGTTCCATCCTTTAAAAATTAGTGGATTTCAGACATTGTTCCCAATATAAAGACAAACGTCTAATGTCAACATCATTCATACCATAATTGGCATTATATAGAAAAATGAAACAGAAAACACAAGTCGAAATAAAAGTCTCCAGTGTAACAAACTGTAAAGAAAGGGAACACTGAAACTTGTAGATCAATCGAAAAGAAAATGCTGAGCAACGAATTTCCATTTTTGAATAAAAATGAGTTAAAATGCAAAGAGCTCATCATACATACTCCAGTAACAATACAAAATAGGAAAAAAAGAAGAATTGATTCAATTCTAATTCGCACAAACTTAGTCTTAATAGAAGTGTTACTAAAACACAAAAAAGAATCAAAACAAAGACACTTTTTTCAATCCAAAGGGAAATTCCTATACCATTTTAGATAGATTTGAGAAACTAAGGTACCGTTGCTAACACTTCAGAACAACTCACTCCTTATCAGCCGGCACAAAATATGTGTATATCGACGGTGGGGTTTGTCCAAGCTTGGTCATTAGTTCAGCTTCTGTCATGTCGCGTGGAAGCCTCCTTAACACCACCTAAAATGAAAATAATGGCTCTAAGAAAAAATGAATTGATAGCAATAAAGCGTAGCGGCGTAACTTCCTTTTCATCAGAAATGCACACTCTCGTTATAGAATTCAAAAAAAAAGGAAACCAAAGAAAATGTCGACAGATTCGAGTGTGAAAAAAGGTTAGCTTCATTCCAACAGCTACGCTAACAAAAAATAGACGAATTTGAAATCTTGAAAAAAAAACAGAGTGGAATCTATGAACATGATAAAAATAAACAATGCTAATGTACATCTCTTGAACATTCTGATCAAGACTAGCAAGGGGTGTTTAGGAAAAATAGTTTCTAGCGCTATATCCTTAAGAATCCCATCAAACCGCATTTGGATGTTCATTCGAGATGCAATTTGCAAATATGACATTCTGTGGAAAACATTTATCACTATCTCACTGTGTAAAAACTGTATAAAAATTGAGTTACAGTGCAGAACTCATGTAGTATTCGTGACTAACTACCTAGTGAGATAATGACCAGAAGAAAAATTTAAGGAAGAAAGGTGGAGTATAAATCAACAAAGTCCAAGGAAATACCAAAATTAAAAAAAAATAATTCGAAAATAATTCCAACAGCACATAACTTGTACGAAGAAATGTTCACCTTTGTGCCTTTCGGAGCGCTTGACTTTTCCTTCTCTGCCGCGCACATCTTGTTTACTTACTTGATACTACTTGATATGCAGCGAGTGATGTCTGATATGCCAACCGCTGGTCTGAAAAGAGATACTGGGGAAAATGTAGGGGGTGGCGGGCACTCATTAGGCCCCTTATTTCTCAACACTCTAGCTTACTCTTTTCGCTTAGTAACTCTATCTAACATGTCATAGATCCTCCAAAACTAATGTTCAGATCGTAGGACCCCGAATGATTTTAATATTTACTTCGAGAAATAAGGACTGAGTGCACACCGCGTCCGCGAGCGTGCTGGCGAAGGCCACTGAGGTCTCCTCACCAATAAAAGTAACGAATAGTCTGCTGAGAGGACCGGAGTGTGTACATGGGACGCGTTCTCACGTACCTCGTAGGGAGGCACGCCGTTGCCACGCCACTTTTCGGGACGATCAGGTGGAGATGAGTGCAGGCACGCTCATGCTCGTAATCTATACCCCTAACTTTTTATACTTCACTTCAGGTTTCCCAACTACGTCTGTTTCGCGACACTCCCTTAGCACAGAAAAGTCAACACAAGCAACATAAGAATCTGGTGGAGAACAGTAGATGTATGCACATAGTGCTATTTCAATGAAGACAATTCTTCGGGACTCATGCAAAAAATACTCTAAATGGTGTAGAAAGAGCTCGATTTTTACGGAATGCGAACTGCAGCGAGGAACGGTGCTAACAAGGATCCCCTTCGATCCTAACCGCTACGCTCCTTCGCATCGCTTCGAGCGCATCCGCTTACGCAACTTTCGGTGCTTCATGCCATTTTGACCCACATATACTTCCAGTTATATCCCAATAATGTCTTCTAACTTCCTACAATATTAGAAACCAATGAACTGGTTAAAATCTTTTCTGTAAACAATTCTTCTCAAGTCATTACACCACTATAAAATATACCAACTCACCAGAATCCATAAAAATTTCGAAGGCTCTCTCTAAATGAGGGTAATGATAGGAAAAGTAAGTTGTGGTCATTACAATTGATCAATTCACTTCGTCACTTTGTTGGAATGAAAATGGATCTACACAACTATATCAGGAATTGCACTACCCTTCAACAGACACATACGAAACCATCCAGAAATAAGAATGAATAACTGTTGCACACACTAACCAGTAATCAGAATAACTAAGAAAAATTCACACAAGTACCCATCCTTTCCACGTTTTGAATGAATGCGTAATGTTTTCCTCTACTCCTTGCTGTTACTGCATTCTATTGTATTTTCAGCGATCATTGTACACATATTCCGGCAACTAACCAATAGAAAAGAACACAAATCAAGGACACGTTTATAACATCAAATTACATCACAGCAACAACTTCATGTATTCATTAAAGCCTTGAGACTCTCGAATAACACTTAAAAATCAGAATTAGATTGTAGGATGAGATTTTACCGCTTTTAGTGGTGCAAAACGTTAACATTGGCAACTAGGTCGAATTAGTTTAAAACAAGACCTCTTAACCTACCGGCGACAACGCAGCTGTTCACTATTGAACTTCCCTTCCGGTTTCTTCTTAAATTCGTCATTTTCCCAGCTTTTTTTGCACTTGTAATTCAAACTCATAAATAAAGTACAATTCGCGGCTTAAAGAAAAATAATCGTATTCACAAACTCAAGGTAATCATTTAAAGAAACGTAAATCGTAATCGTAAATCTTTTGCGAATAACTGATTTCAAGGAACCGTGAATTATACGCAAGTAGTATTAACAAATCACTATGGAAACTATTATTTTACGAGAATTCTAGGAGGAAATGCACAACTGACTTTTCGAGCAGTTGTCAAAAATTTTCTCAATATCACCTTTATCACACTTGTGAATGCTGTTGTAAAACAGGAATGACAGGCAAAATGTGCATTGTCGCCAATGGGCTCATAGATGACAGTGCAATCACAAACAAGAACAACATAACACAAAGTATGGAGACTTTACCAGCGTTGTCCTCTTGCTGGATACGGTCTGTAACCTCCTCCAGCATATCCACCGTAGCCTCCGCCACCTCCACGATTTCCTCTCCATCCGGAATTCCTAATCGGACCACCTCCACCTCCGTTCCACTGCCCTTTACCGCCGCCGTTCCATCTATTTCCACCTCCTCCTCTCCCACCGTAACCATTACCATCTCGCCAAGAAGCCGCACCTCTTTTCCAATTATCGCCACCACCACGACCACCTCTGCTGCCACGCCAACCGTCGCCATTCTCAACAGTACTTCCTTAAATTAGGACTTTGCTCACTTAAGGAAAAATAAAGCAGAGAAAAAACAAATTTCGAATCTTAGCAAACCTTCACTCCTGTAATCCATTTCGCTAGATGAATCGTTGTAGTCTCCGTCGACGGATTCTCCTAAAGCGCACTTCATTTAGCACATAGTCGTTACAAAATGAAGGAATATTCGCACTTTTCACAACATTTTCCCGGAGGAATGAGTTACCACCAAATCCCGCACGATCTGGTCCACCTGTAACATCTGGGAAATAATTATTGATTTCAATAGATAGGTGAAGCAAGGCAATTTCTGAATAAGGCTTCTGCTTCAAAAAAAAAGCAATAAATTGGGGTTAGAATGAGAATTGGCAAAAATGTTGAACTTCAGAAGCAAAGAGCCAAAAATGAACAATTTGGCTTAGTTGAAGTTTAGATAACAACATCACTTTTTAGTTTGTAGTTCGAAGACCGAACCTTTTGTATGATCTGAGGAAAACAAGTTCATGAAGTTGCCAAATTAAAGAAATGAACAAATGAAGAAGATAACAATCACAACTGTTTGAACTTCGAACGTACCATTAAACATGGGTCCTCCGAATGAGCCTCCTCTCCAACCACGTCCACCTCTTGATCCACTATGGTCACCACGCATGCCTTGAACATGAAAGTATAAACACAGCTTTCATTCTACTCGGAAGTTGAATTTCATCGAAAATAAGAGGAAAAAGCACAATACTTGAATGAAGGGTGAAATCACTATACATTTTCAAGACAGCTCACAATTCCTTTGAATTAGATACACTAATAAGTAAGCACCACGAAATTCACCTCCAGGTCCTGATCGCAGACCCCCACGACCTCTTCCAGCAGTAATCGGTTGAACCTAAAAATGATTTTCTTGTTAGTCCCATCACGACTAAAACTGAAGTTGAAAAGAACTAGGAGAACACAAAGCATCTTCTTTAAAAAAAAAATCCATACAATGCATCGGATATGGGCAGCCACTGGTGTGTAGAAGACCAAACACAATAAATCATAGGTTAAGCGAAGGATTACAAATGAAAAGTTGAGAAAATGAACACATAGAGGTTTAATAAAACTTACCAGAGCAGCATCTGTCAAGAGAGCATCCTTCATTGGTCCACCACCTGCGAAGAACTCGCTGGATGATAACTCTCGTAAAAGGGTAGAGAGTTCTCTATCTAAAAAAGTGCAGTGTGATTAACAACTGCGAACTTTTGCAAAGTGACATAGTGGTTTTTTTCTAGGGAACTTATCGAAAGAACTGTTGGAGAAAGAAGACAGTGTCCACATCGATTGAAGTGGAAGCACACCTCTTCAAAGCTGTAGAAAATCATCACATTCTCTGACCTTGTTCAGTCGCTGCCATCAATGATTCTGGATTTATACAACTTCTTATCAGCATCGCTTCTATGCAAGGACGCAGCGCTACAATTGAGGCTGCTAACTCTACGTTCATTTTGAGAGTGATCCTGAAAACCCAACTAAACATAATTCCTTTATGACTAGTTTGCTAACCTATAACGAAATAATTACTGAAATGCTCACATATCATCCAGCCTCACTAAATCTTCTCCAATACATTCAACTTTACGGCAACCAAACATCAGAAGTTGCACACCGGAGATCACAGACAATTGTTTGCATGCAATTACGCGCGTACGGACCTGCGACGACTGCCCAGTTAAAAAAAAATAGCAAAAAATAATGCAGAAAATTACCTTTTCTGAGAAAACAACAAGTGGAGATGGTAACTCAATATTGTCGCCTTGAAATGGCGTCAGAACAGAGCTTTTACTGACAAGAGCACCAGCCTGTTCAAGCGTATATACCTGCAAAAAAGTCCTAGGATGAAAAAAAAAACAACAGAAAAACCGAGGACAATTAGAACGTGCACACATTTCTGGATATTTATGAACCCTCGGAATTGGTATGGTACAAGATTCTCGAGATCACAAGGTATTGCTAGTCCCAAAAGGTTATTACTCTCCGCTCGGAGCAAATAAAGTACAGCAACCACAGTTTACTAATTCAAAATCTGCGCTGGGCTACACATTGTAAATAAATAAGAGCGCTAAGCAAACCATTGCCAACATTTGAAAGGTGCAAGAAATTCAACTCACCTTTCTTTTTCCTCTGTAGTAACAAATGTTTGGATAATAAGCAGTGATCAAAAGTGAAAGCAGCAGATCATAATCGCACTCAGGAGCACAGGAACCATTCGTAAAAAGCTCACCAGCGAACCCACACTGGTTGGTAAGAACATCGATCAATTGAAACTTGGCACCTCTAGAAAAAAAAAAACGAATCAGTGAAGGGGTAATCGGCGTTTGCTTCAAAGCAAGACTTTTACCAATTGGCGCAATCACAGAGTTCTCCACTATGGAAAACTTTAATTCTTATTACAAAATTGAGAGAAATCTTATATGTATATGTATGTATTACATATACATATATATGTATATGTATGTATGTATGTATGTATGTATGTATGTATGTATATATATATATATATATATATATATATATATATATATATATATATATATATATATATATATATATGACGAAGGCAAAAAAGAAGAGAGGAAAAGTCCGTTCCCATTTCATTTCATTTCCAACTTTGCAAGATGGAAACCACTGCTTAGAGCTACTGTACACTATTTTCGACCTGAGCTTAATTAAAAATGAAAAACCATCCATACTTGTATCGCGCGAAAAGAGAAAAAACTTACGCGCTCATCTTTAAAATCGTCTGACTGAGTGAAACTCTATTACAAAGCGATAACTCTGCGTTCGTCCCCATTTCAGTCGCGTGTTGAAAGGCTTGGTTCACCGCAATCTAAAGGTGAATCGTCAAACGATAAACATTAATTAAACAATCGTTTCATCACTTACTGCATAACCAATTCACTCCAAAACCCACTCTTACTCACCAATGCAATATGATCAGACCAGCGATTACCGGCGTATGAACGTTGCGCAGAATTCAGGCGAGTGTGCGTTCTTTCACGTGGTACAAATGGCGATGAAAATGAAGATGCAGCAGCAATTTCGCACATCAACGTACCAATACTAAATTTCTCTTTTGAAAAATGGAGGTTTCCACTTATCTATGATTGTACAATATATATATATATATATATATATATATATATATATATATATATATATAATCGCACACTAAAAGATCAGACACAAAAGTCGGATGCTGCAAGCCAAATCTGAGTGAACTGGACATACAGTACCCATTAAACATGCCAGGGAGAGAATATGATGGATTGAAAGCGGCCATTGAAAATGAAATTTGAATTTTGAATTGAAAGCCTATGGAAAGTTCTAGATTTCTAATTCTAAATTCGTGAATTCGTATATTCATATCTTGAACTCTTCAAAACATTCATAAAACCAACTAAACTGAATGCGCAGCAGTCAGTACACAAGTGGGATTACTGCCGATACACTTCATCAATATGACAGGCTCATTACTCTATCTGAGGTCGGGAACTTATGATGAAAAAATGAAGAGATCTATGGTCGTTTTCGTAAACGTAACCAAACTAGTGCCAAATAAAGTAAGAAGCAGAGATGCTCACCCAAGGGTCACACCTAACACAATTGTTTTGCCGAGGATGGGCTCGATAGGCAAACGCGCGAGGATGCGCCCAAGATCTGTGAGCTCCAAATGCTTATCGAGCGCTCCCATATCTGAACAAAGAAAAGAAGCAGAATCTCCTGATTTCAAAGACTTCATCACTGCAGCTGAGCAATACGAATTCATACAATTATTCTCACTCTGTAAAACGGCTTCGCTCTCGACAACCATGTCGTATGGAGGTGGTTCCAACGCTTTCCCTAAGAAATCACCCACGCTTCCTAATCTTAGCAACTTGATAGTTAGGGCAATTTCGTGAAGAGGTGTACGTAGAATTTCTGCTGTACGATGCTCATCGAGGCTGAAAAGCGGCAATTGTTGATAGCAAAAAAAAACACTATGAAACCAAACCGGATATCCATGAGAATGACATGAAATTGCAAAAAATATTAAGTACACAACGTACGCTTCATAGCGAGCTTTGCTACAAAGATGGAAAGCGAATCCTTTACGAACACGTCCAGCTCGACCTCGTCTTTGCGCTAAATTTGTGCGAGATGCCCATACGGTGGCGAAGTGTACCATATTATTGTTCGAAGTATACATTCGCTCCTTGGCTCTAAAAATTTACAAGACAAAATTACATAACAGTTCAGCACTAGAAATGTTCAGATCCAACTCCCAAAATTAAATAACCGAATAAACTCTACTTTTCTGTAATTTTGATCAACTAAACTCTAACATATTTACACATGAAAGGTGTGCTCTGACATACCACTGAGACGAGAGCTCAATCTCAAACAACTGAATGTGTTTTCTACGTATTTCAACAAGTCAGAAGAAAATTAGTTACATAACTTCACAACAGCACCGCCTTAAAAAGTGAAATACGATTGTAAAGAAAACAAACTGGTAAAAGAGATCTCAACCTACTTGCAGGAATCTATTACAAACACAACGTCATCGATAGTAATACTCGTTTCAGCAATATTGGTCGCTAGAATAATCTGTAAAATGTTCATGTTCATGTTAGTTGTTACAACATTCGATGTTTTATCTTGTCCTGCATAAAGAATATTGAACATCCAAACATTCATGCGATACCGGGAAGTAGGGTGATGAATAGCTTAGAGATGCAATTTGAATGCAAAGGAGGACGCGACCGTAGTAGCAACTCCTCTCACATCACACAACGAAAAAAGTTATTCCTAATTCAAGTGCTGGTTTTTTTAAATGAACTTGTTTCAGTAAGTTCCAAGTTCGACCTTCTTTGAATCTTGGCATCGTAGAGTTTGATTGTGTACTACTTTCTTAAGCTGAACCAAGATTGTTATTGATCTTCATTCTGGCTAACGTTTCGGCGTCGTCGCCTTCTTCAGAGCCTGGAAAAATCAAAGACACGTTGCTTTTAAATAATCTGTTTGCTAAATCATATCTTGTTGGATGACGAGGCGTTTGAGGGAGTAGATTACACGTGTCTTTGATTTTTCCAGGCTCTGAAGAAGGCGACGACGCCGAAACGTTAGCCAGAATAAAGATCAATAACAATCTTGGTTCAGCTTAAGAAAGTAGTACACAATCAAACTTGTTTCATTTATGACGGTCGGCAGAAGGGAACTTGGTAACATTATAGATGGAAATCAAAGTTTTTTTTGAAGCTCCATTAACGTCGCGCCTTTCCCAAAAAGCGAAGTTGCACATGAACAACTCCAGAGTTACAAGTTGTCTTTAATAACTTTAAAAACCATTGAGAGTAATTGTCAGCTTCACGATTTACTAAGATTGCAATAGTTTTTGTACATAAGAACAGAGTGTTGCCACCTGTCAGCTATAAAAGACAAGTGGCAACACTGTTCTTATGTACAGCAACTATTCTAATCTTAGTAAATCCTGAAGTTAACAATTAACTTCAATAGTTTCTAAAGTTATTAAAGACAACTTGTAACTCTGGAGTTGTTCATGTGCAACTTCGCTTTTGGGAAAGGGAAAAAAACCACTTTGATCTGCTTGCATGTCCACACGCAGCCATCTGCGCTTGAGTGACTGACTTACATCCAGGTTCCCGCAGTGCTTCGCAGTGAGCACGACTTTGTACTCATGATATAATGATCGTAAGCACTATATAGAGGAGCAGCATTAGACCAAACAAATTAGTTCGAAGAATGAACTAGTTTGGAGAAGAACTACGAAAGCCATTATAAGCCAGTAATATCAAGATTAAGGTCTGTTTTAACGAAAGAAGAACGCGAAATTATTTTTGATTTCAAGTAAAAATCTGCATTAAAATGAGCGATACCTTCCTCATATTGTCACCATAATGATCGAACACTTTGCGCTGTTCAGCTCCAGTCAGTTGCGAGTGAAGCGGTAAGATCACATACTTGGACGAGTTCGCTAAAACAAGTACGACTAAACTAAAAAGCCAGAAACAAGGTGCAAACGCAACAAACAAGCAAAGTGCAACTACTCATAATAATGATTAATATAAAAAATAAACTTACAAAACTCAACATGTGTGTTTAAGAAGTTCATAACTAGCATAATTTCATTCCACCCAGGTAGAAAAACCAGCACGGATCCAGGTTCTGCTTGCGCAGCAACATCAGTTAAAATCGCCTGAAAATTTTTACGTTTGGAACAATTCACGACAATTGACAATTGAAGTACAAACGACACAAATAAACTTGAAGCTTGTTCAAACACTGTATCAGAATAGCATTCTAATTTACTTTTCATATAAATCGACAGGCTTTGCATCACTTACCTATCCAACAAATAGCCAGGGCCTACGAACAACTGTTGTAAGAATTTACGGGCGCCGAGATGCTGAAATCAGATGGAATGGCTGATACTCCTGCACATAATTACTAGAGAACGACTGTTCAACATCTTGTTCGAAGTTCTTGGCGTCCGCCCAGACAACAACAACTCGAACTGTTCATAGGGAGTTTGTCTGAATCAATTTGCGATTAGCTATCTAATATCGATAGCGAATCAATTGCACCAGCCATTCCATCGTCATCATTATTTTTTATGGTACAGATAAACTTATGGATGTTAACGAACACCAATGTCATAAATATTAAGAAAGACTGGTCTCACCTGCCCCAACACTGACTCAATAACATGAAGTTAATCCAAACGTTTGGAAAAAACCGCATAATTGATGAGAAAGGTATGAAATACTTTTGCAAATACCCAAAGTCAGGAACTATTTCTTCACTGCGATCAAATACATATGTTGCTTTAAATCATTCATCATTTCTCGAAGTCTGGGAAAAGAGCTGTGCATGACGGCCTCGACGTTGAAGAGCCAAGCCTTTTCCCTTCACGTCCAATGTAAAGATTCTTTCTCGGAAACAGTGTTCAATCACTCCAAGTTGGTAACGAAATGACAAACTGTCTGTAACCGTACACCACACAACTCTTTAGATCTATCCCATAGAATGCCTAATCTCATGGACACAACATTTTTCCGCTCACCATAAAAATACAAGCTAATAAAGGAAAGAACAAACTGCAAGAAAAAAATCTAACCTCAATCACTCCTAATGGAATTTCCTTCTCACTGATGTTAGCCATAGCTTTTTGCAGGGTTGGATTCACATCTCCAGTTAATATATTCAAATTTCTGTCCTGAAAACGCATCATTTCCCACTATAAAAAATTCTTTAAAAAAACGATGTATACAAAGAACACATATTCAAAACAATCTCCAAGACTACAAATACCTTTTCCTCTGCTTCTACATCAGCGTCTTCCTTTCGCCTCTTTTCCGGAGCAGGTGGCATGTATTTAAGCATTTGTATGATATCTTCGAGAAAGAAGTCTGTGAATAACAATGGAAATAATGATAAAATAATATTATTATAATAATATAATGACAATAATGTAATATAATAATATAATGGTACAATAACAATAATAACAAACAAATAGGAAAGTTACAAACTGACAATTGGCATATGAACTGTTTTCGTTAACTCCTAATACTTCAAACAAACAATCATATTTGACGTTCATATGAGCACACGGGTCTTTTTTTGCTAAATTTCACTTAAAACCGTGATCACTTCCTGATGTCAAGTAAGATTTGACTATAGGATAGTTGAAAAGCTTGAAAAATACATACAATACATGAAATGACAATGTATACTACATACTATGCCATTTGAAGTCACACTCACGTCAACAGTCATGCTAAGAGCAGTAAGAAAAAACCGGAGTCCGAATCTGATAAGCCACGTTTAAACCAAATTTTTGTTTAGTATTCACTATCGCGTACTTTTTTTTAAATGTTTTAAACTAGTTATAAAACCCAGTCTTACGCTGAACTGGGAACGTTCTTCCATGCATTTCGATCACTGGACAGTTGCCAAAGTAATCAATGAACATTTCCGTGTCGATCGTCGCAGACATCAATATAATACGGAGATCGCGGTATTCACGAAGCATCTCTTTCAGTACTATGAGGATGAAATCAGTCTGAAAAAAAATAATTAGTGAGACATATTCAACCGAATCGGACACCTGCTGTAGAGAGAGAGAGAGGAGAGAGAGAGATGCTGATCCAAGGTGGCTTACTAACGTATAGCCGAGTAATTAAAACAACTTACGTTCACATCTCTTTCATGAATTTCGTCAATAATTATGTGCGAAATACCACGTAGACCGCTTTCCATTTTCCTTAGCAATACCCCAACTGTACAGAACAAAATAGCCCCGTAAGGACGAGGTGAAACTCCGTCGAACCTTAATTTACAGATTAACTGTAATGTTTGACATTGAAATGCAATCCGCCATGGCTGTAACAGAATAAATATCAAAAGAAAGTGGTTCTGCATAGCAATTTAGCACCAGCAAATGTTCTTCGAAAAAAAAAGGGGGGGGGGGGGGTGGGAAACCAACCTCACACCGTATCCAACTGACTCCCCCAGCTCCTCTCCCATTTCAGCAGCCACTCTTTCAGCTAATGAAATCGCAGAGATACGTCGAGGTTGGGATACAAAAGCATTAAACTCCGCCCCTCTATTGGACTGCACAAATGATTGTTGCAAATATTGCACCACCTGCAAAGAAAGTGATAGAACTGAGCAGAGCTAAGCATGAAAAAAAGGTCCACGGTGACTCTACTAGTACCTGTGTGCTTTTCCCACAACCAGTTTCTCCTTTGATGAGTGTCACCTGATTATCTCTTACAGTACGTAGAATTTCATCTTTGAACTGCAACACCGGCAACTCTGCTCGAGTTCTGGCCAGGCTAGGGTCATGCCGTTTGGAATCCTCCATTTCCTTCAACTTAGCACTGATTTCCGGCAGAGACATCTGTAATCCATTCATCTGCTTTCTAGAAATAGTAAGATTGCGGAAGCTATTGAAAAGCTTACAAAGGCCAATGGTGGTTCGTCTATGTTACTTGCACGCCACGGATTCCAATTCTGCATTGGAGGCGCCCACGAAATATTTCCAGGTGGCATAATCTGTAATTCGGAAGGGTTTCCGTCGTACGTACAAAGCAAAGTAAATGTTACCTGTGACTCTGGAAACTCTTCTAACTTGTAGTTTGTAAGGAGAGACTTCGGCGTATCTGTTGTTGGCTTGTCCTCTGGTCCTAACGCAACCGGCTCAACGCCGCAACTAGTTACATATGCTCTTACTCTTTCAGCGAGTTCATCTGGGATTGTTACTGGAATCTCAGGAAGCTGAAACAGCTAGGAACTGGAAAAGGCCTAATGAGATGTCTTTGCGCCTGTTGTACTCGAAGGCCTTTGTCGCGCTCTGAGTGCAGGTCGAGTACCACGAAATATCTCAGTAATAGCATAATTCGATCCTAGCGCGGCAGAGGGACCCCACCCAACTACCTTAGCACCGAACATTCGGTATTCACTGCATAAAAAGGTGTAAAAATGAAATAAAGAAGAGAAACTCGCCAGTTTAGACTGGATTACGGAGAAGTTTATGGGATAAAGTGAATGAAAAAATGCAAATGTCAAATGCGCATATGCAAACCAGATAGGGGATCAAGAAGAGGCCCAGGAAGCTAGACTAAACATTTGAATTGAGGTTTGTGTTGCATGCACCATCACCTCTTACTGGTTCACGGTACCAAAGAAATACAGTGCTCCACTACGATTAAGTTTAAATTTCTCACCCTCAAGATATAGGTGAAGATGAGCCTAGAACTTACTAAAACTTATGAGTGGTATATTTTCATGGTCACGCTAACGTGCGTCACTCCTTACGGTGAACCACGCAGCACAACAACAGCATCCTAATACACCTCCCGCCAGCGATCCTTGGATGACGCGTTACAATTCTTTTTGTCTCGAGTATACACTGTTACATTAGATCACGTTGGAAAGCTCACCGTGGCTGCCGTTGTCTTCTTCCGTTCACCCTTGAACTCAGCCAAAATTCCCAGATGGAACAGCTGTCGGACAATACCCATCGAACAGCCTGCTTCGGCTACTTTTTTCGATGATCCTTGTCCTCTCCCCGATATTTCTAAAATAATAATCTAGAATGATAAAAGATAGTAGAAATTATTCATATGGCACAAAAAACATACGTTTGCGAAGCTGGGGAACGAATATAGATGCCTCAGCAACGTATGTTCTAAAGCATAAGAAGTAAGACAGAAATTAATTGCAAAGAAGTGTAAGAAGTACAAAACAAGGAAATACCTGCAATTATTTGCCTCTTTCAAATGAGTATTGTAGCCAATGCTAGGTTGACGCATCTTCTGCAGGAATTCATTCAGTGCCTGCTTACTATTCTCCATAGTCCACCCGCCATGAATTTCAGCTTTTAAATTCACAGATTCAGACTTGAAAAAGTGAAAGTAAGAAAGGAAAATGATACAACACAAGATATCACACTTGCTTCCAATGCATATCCTCACCTGCGCAATTTCTTCAGCCTTCTGGGTAACATAAACGTCATGGGCAGTGGGTGGGGCTCTGTTCCATGGCGCTGCGCTTCCCTAGAAATATTCGACTACGTTAATCCACATAAATGGAGACATTGCAAACTCGGGAGAAAATAAAGATTCACAAAAAAGTAGGAAGAGGCGCAGAGGGGAAGAAGGTTGTCAGCTACGAATGAACTTCTCTCTCAATATTCAAAAAGAATGGCCTAGACTCGACAACACTAAAAAAAACTTGTAGTATTACAATAGTAACTAAAAAGAATTCCTTTATGAGAAGATATAGAAGAAGATAGGATCCAACCATATATAACTTCATATATATTTTGTGTGGGGAACATTTCGCGACATATATATATATATATATATATATATATATATATATATATATATATATATATATATATATATATATCGCGAAATGTTCCCCTCACAAAACTGTAATGATATATACAAAACTAAATGGTTGTTCGAACCCTAGTGAGCCAGAAGATCTCAATCTATCAAATAATGGAAGAATCGCTCTATTGAACACCATTAACTCCAACATACTCCAAGCTGCTGCTCTGCGCTTGCGTTTCCGCCAGTTGGTTCACTCTTGAAGAACGATCCGCGCTCAGAGCCAAATTCATTATCATCAGGTGTTGTAGTTGTGGCTTGTAACGATGATGCCTATATGATTGAAAAGCAGATAATTAAAACGAAGACAACAACTGGAAAAGGAACAGCAGTTAAACTCACCTCAAGTGCTGGAACTTCAGAAGCTTTCAGCAGACCTTGGCGAACAAGGTAGTTGCAGAAGTCCATCGCTGCATTTGTTCCTGCATCCTGTAACGTCAGGGCGTTCTTATCTAACTTTAAGAATTTATTGTTCAGAAATATGTATACATGCACCAACACCAAAGAATTTAATTCTCGTATACCTTCTTATTCAATGAATTCCCAAGTCCAACGTAACTATGGCCGGGCACACGAAGTTCGCATCTGAAGCGTTGTGTTCCTCCGCGAGTAACAGCATTGATGGTGTACTGTGGCGCGCCGATCTTATTCTTTCCCAGCCAACCATACAGGAAACCCTTGAGATCTTTAGTCTCCATTACCTATAATATCATCCAATATTCCCCCTCTACAACCTAAAAGTCACCATTTTTCCCGAAACACAATAAAAGTGGTCGTCCAGAACTCGTACCACGACAGACTTGTACTACGGATGCACGTTTCAGCTCTCGACATATGAAAATACGAATAGTAAAGAACACGTTCTTCAGATATTTAGAATACAGGAAGTCTGTGGAATAAACACTTTGCGGCAACATTGTCAAACACAAGCGTATAAAAGTCGGAGTATTATGAAAGTTAGGCTGCCCGCAGAGTCACAGCCGCGCGGCGAGAATGGTATCGATGCGCACGAGAAACAACTCACCTCTAGTAGCGTCTTCTCGATAAGTTATAAAAGGCGAGCTGGGCGGAAGTGGATGGCGTGGAATATAATGTTATGTGTTCAACTACACAAACACAACGCGCAGGCACTTACGACATGATAAAATAATATTTTCCGATTTTGATTTCCATCGCATTCATATCTTCCTCTGCTTGTGAGGTGAGTATTATTTCTCGACATTTCTCTCGCTAATTTGTTAGCTTGTTTGTCTCTTGCATGCATTCTATATACGTTTGCATAAAAGCTTCTTATCTATGGATTTTCCTCAAATATACGTTATGTCCTCTAATGCGTGCTATGATATGCAATATGGTAACTTCATCGTTCTTCTTCTTCTTTACGTCTTTTCTCACATCACATCATCATTTATAATAAAAAGAGGAATAAAGCGTTGTCAGCTCAACACCAATCTAATTCCGGAAAATAATACACTAGTATTAATTTTCATTGATCACTGAAGTGGAGCGAAGCGATTACCACAGAAAGTCTGAAGTCCGGCTTTAGCCGGACTTCAGACTGGTTATTTTTATAACTTATTAGGTATTTACAGATGATATATTATCAGCGGTTACAAACGTACTTTGTCACAAACATGATGACCAGTATCAATATAAAAATCATCCTTGTTTTCTTTCTGACAATGTGCTGCTAATTCTAACCGGGTATTAAAAGTTGAGTCACAGCCTGGGCGTTCGATGAAATATCGGTTTATTCCCGAATTTGCTTCGCTAGTTGCTGATGTTGTTGCAGCATTGTTTTCATGCACATTCTAAAGAAACGCGAAAAATAGTGCAATTTTCACTAGATGGGAAAAATTTGCCGCCTTATGCTTTCTCATAATATATGCAGAGAAGAATACCTTTCCGCATTTATCACACTCCCGCTCTTCTGCGTATATGGCCTTTTTCATAGCGTTTTTAACTTCTCGCACTTGATCTTCTGGGCATTTCTGGATATCGCGCAAGTGCTTGTAGAAGTCCAAAATTAAAGGCACCACCCTACGAATCTGAGGTGGTACGGGGTATTTCAAGTGGAGTATTCGTATACGGGATCGTAGATTATGGAGGGGGGGGGGTGATTCCGTCCATTTCTTCCTAATAGCCGTATCTCGTATAGCCTTATCTTCCGGGCCGTTTTTTACGGCAATTAGGAAGAAATGAACGGAATCATCCCCTCTCCATAATCTACTATCCCGTATTCGAATACTCCACCTGAAATCCGTACCACCTCAGATTCGTGTAGTGATGCCTTTAAAAATGGTCCTTTGCCGCAGATAGAGCATGGAGCGGAAGTGGAGGTTTGGATGGCGAAGCATACTGAGAACTCCTTCACTTTAAAGTCGTTAGATGAAGGGTAAAGAAAAACTGAGCATAGCATACTGATACTGAGTATACTGAGCAGAGGCTATGAAGAATTTCTATTAACTCTAACTGGACAAAAAGCAGTCTACTTATGTACGACTGAGATGACCTTCTAGAACATTCTACGAGATGGCCTCTGGGTGGAAGTCCATTATGTCCACTATATATGAGTAAGGCAGCCTTCTAGAACATTCCAATTATTTGTGTGGTTTGTATGTTGTGTTCCTAACATAAGTATGCTTCTGTTCGTATGTTGTAACATATGTAACATAATTATTTTCCAACTTTCCAACATTTAACGTCACCTAAAGGCATCACTCCACGAATCTGAGGTGGTACGGACTTCAGGTGGAGTATTCCGGAAGATACGACTTCAGGCGTTCTGGCGCACTATTTTCTACAAGGAGTTCTACTGGAGCGCGCCAGCCTTGTGCGGCGCCGCATCTTCCGGGCCGTTTTTTACGGCAATTAGGAAGAAATGGACGGAATCACCCCTCTCTCCATAGTCTCCCATCCCGTATACGAGTGCTCCACCTGAAATCTGCACCACCTCAGATTCGTGAGGTGATGCCTTTAAAGGCAGCATACCACAAATCTGAGGTGGTGCAGATTTCAGGTGGAGTATTCGTATACGGGATGGGAGACTACGAAGAAGGAGGTTATTCCGTCCATTTCTTGCTAATTGCCGTAGAAAACGGCCCGGAAGATGCGGCGCCGCACAAGGCTGGCGCGCTCCAGTAGAACTCCTTGTACAAAATGGTGCGCCAAAACGAATGAAGCCGTATCTTCCGGGCCGTTTTTTACGACAATTAGGAAGAAATGGACGGAATCACCCCTCTCTCCATAGTCTCCCATCCCGTATACGAGTACTCCACCTGAAATCCGTACCACCTCAGATTCGTGAGGTGATGCCTTTAAGTAGTCGAGGACGCGGCTGTTTCAAGCAACATGACAATCTCGTTCTCCAGCGAGAGGATCACATGAGCCGCTTAGGCGCACCGCGACCGCGCCGCTCCAACAAGTGTCATGAGTTGCGGGTATGGATACCGGCACTTTGCACGTGTCAAGTTATAGGGGCCCATCCTATTCTTGATGTGTTACGGGGAGTTTAAACGTATATTATAAATATTTATTGTTACATGTTTAAGACATCAAAAGTGGGGAGGGGGAAAGAGGGGCTCGCACCAGCCGGGTGGCATGACCGAGAAGACGAGACTGCTGTCTCGTTCGCGGACTGCCTCTGACAACACCTGATGTATGTCAGTAGTCAGCAGCTGCATCCCGACATCTCCATTCCTTCGGTAAGCTCGCCCTCGAGCTGTAAGACACGATATAGAGAACTAGTTGTTTTGATGAGTTTTATGACGGCATTTCGTAAATAGTCGTATTTGACGTAGTAGACATAGGTAAACATGGTCTTTAAATGAGGTAATGAGCTGACAAGCTCCAGTATCAGATAGAAGTGGTGAAGTAATGGGTTGGTCCTACGCAATAGCGAGGGACATAGAAGTGAGTGAAATGCTTTATATTAATTATCTTCATTGTTTTTTTTTACTGTTACTGTGTAAAAGAAAACAAGGGTTATGTAGAAATGATTTATATTTCTTTTTGTTTTTAATAGGAGGCTTTCGAAGCACCGCTTTGAACGCTGAGGGAGGAACGTGATAGGTTGATCCAAGAAAGAAAGGTGTTCGAAGACCTATTTAATGAATCAGAGAGAAGAAACCGTACTCTAGGAGTGGTGAGTTGCTGATAGCAAAATAAAAGTTCTTTGTATGTTAGTTCTTTCTCTTTGTTTTTTTTTTTCAGCGATTAATGCGTGTAGCCGATGACCTACACGCATTACGGCGAATTATGCCGTTAGCGGCAAAAGAAAAAAATTCAGTCGTGTTAGCGACTGGACGATAGTGAAAGAGGAGGCTATCCTCTCGTATTTGGTAAGGTAGGATGTGGAGAGGACGATGATGGAGATCCAGAATGTTCGCACTGTTAAGGTAACAGTGATAATAAAAGGTATGGATATGATGAAGACCTGTGAGTTTGTTTGCTTTCTTGTTTAATTGTGATTTCCCCCTTTTTTCACTATTGATTATCGATTGTTATTGGGTTTTGTTTCCAGGCATTCTGGTCAATACGAAGCTGAGGGACTACAGATGTTGGGCAAAAAAACTGAAGACCAGTTGCCTTGGGGTGACAAGGACGATGTGTCCCTCTCGTTTGGTGACCTGTGGCTAACCACAGTGAAAGGGCGAAAGTGCCTAGTGATTTGAGGAAAATGTTCCTCAGGAGTACAATTAAATCGGCAGTATTTTGCGGGTTCTCTAATGTTGAAGAATTACGCGCAGAATTGAAAGAGAAAGGTTGCCGATGCCCAATATGACAAGTTGTAGCTTAACAAAACTTCTTTTTTTTTTTTGTTTTTTGTCGGTTATTTGTTTGATGAATAAAGTTTGTTAACAAATAGTGTGTTGTTTGCATCGCATAAGATTGGGGGGTACGGTGGTGTATTAAGTAGTGAGATATCTTTTTAAGGGAAAGTACCTACATGTAGTTGCATCATCCATTGCGCGCGTCTGTTCCAATGCGGAGGCGAAACTTGGAGGGGCTGTTGCAGTGCTCATCTTTGATTGATTACTGGTGCCTCCTAAGGTCAAAATAAGAACAGCTGCACGTTTGTACGCATTAATTTTGGTTGTACGTCCGTTGTAAATTGAGGGCAGCTGCACAATTGCTAGCTTTCCTTTGGATTTATATCCGTGCCTACTCGGTGTAATAAGTGTGATTTTCGCGGAGCAACCTGGTGTGTAAGGTTGGCGCAGAGAGATTAGCCAATTCTAATGCGTCTTCAATCTCTGTTTATTGCTCTCGCAGTGCTCAAGTGCGGAGATATTTACGGGTACCGTATTTTGATTGGCCGGCCTTTTGCGAACAAGTCCAGAAGAGGGAATATAAGCTATGAGAACAAATTAAACAGATAACAATTAATAAATTGCTATCTGAAAACAATAGATAATGCTATATTATCTATTTTCGCGCGTATATGACCTAGACTATCATATAAACTTAGACTTACAGTTTGAAGACATGTGAGCAGTTATATATATATATATATATATATATATATATATAATGTATATATATAATGTATATATATATAATATATATATATATATATATATACCAGTCTGAATGTCCCGCTAAAGCCGCTAAAGCCGGACTTCAGACTTTCGGTGGTTTTAGCTTCGCTCCCCTTGACTGATCAATGAAAGTTAATAGTAGTGGTGTTTTTTGTTAAATTAGATTTGTGTTTTTTAACAACGCTTTCCTTCTCTTCTTTATATTATAAATTAAGGCGAAAGATTACGGAGTTTTCCATCTAAACGCGTCAATTCCACATTTGAAGAATATTCGACCATCAGCTACACATACTCCTTCGATGTCAGAATAATTTAGATACAATTTGAAAGCATTACTCGAAGTATGGGCATTCCTCCTGATTTTCCCCAATAGTTATCACAGACTGGTGTTTTAACATAAAATGACTTGAAAGACATCATCCTACTTATAAAGATAACGTTCCACGTCAGATCACATAAACATCTTGCTACTATTTAAGCAGCCGTTTGCATGCGTTTTTCTACTTTCTGAGAACGGCATGCTGCAAACTTGAGACGAAGGAAGAAGGAAATAGGCACGTGGAGGAGTCATAAAGATGAAAAGCAAAGGGCACAGTGGTCACGGCTATGAAACGCTGCAATCATCCTTTTCGGTGCGACGCGGTCCACTGGCGTCGGATTGCGTGACACACAGCCAAAAAAAACACACAAACACCCCCCCCCCCCCCCCCCCCACGTGACAGAATAAGCCCGTTATTATATATCGCGATATAACGAAACCCGGACCTCAGACTATTTTGTTGTGTTCTCTTCGCTCGCCTTCACTGATCAATTAATCAAAACTAATGGAAAATCAATGGTAGTGATATTTTCTGTAAAATCAGAATTCCATTTTTCTAACAATGTTTTCTTCTTTCTTTTTTACTATAAACGAAGACAAAAGATTTCATTTTTTTTTTTTTAAAGTTTTTTTATTTTTGGAGAATATTAAACTTCAGCTTCAAACACTCCGTCGACACCAATATAATGTAGACGCTTTGCTTTTCATCTTTTTGACTCTTTTGCGTACCTATTTCCTGCTGTTTAAAACGTTTAAACGGCTGTTTAAATAGCCGTTAGCAAGCATGTTTACCAATACTGAGAACGGCAGCTACTAATTTGAGGCGAACGAAGAAGAAATGAAAAAAAAAAAAAAAAAGAACGCGCACAGTGGCCACGGCTATGAAACATCCTATTCACCTTTTGCGAAATATTTTTTTCACTTTTTTTTTCCCCAAAGCCCCATCCCCCCCTTTCTTTATTTTTTTTTGGGGTTTGCCCCATTTTGAAAATGTTGGGCCCCCCCCCCCCCCCCCTAAAAATATTTTTGTTAGGGGCGCACACCCAGCCCGCGGGGGCCGGTCCCCCCCCAATTTTTTTTTTTTTTTTTTCATACAAAATCAATTATTTGTCTTTTGTTTTTTTTTTCTCCCTTTTTTTTTTAATTTTTGAAAAAAAAAAAAAAACCCCCCCCCACACACACAAAAATAAATAATTATTTATTTATTTTTTTATTTTTTTTTTTAATTTTTTTTTAATTTTTTTTTTTTTTTTAAATTATTTTTAATTTTTTTTTTTTTTTTTTTTTTTTAATTTTTTTTTATTGTGGGGGGGGGGGGGGGAAGAAAAAATTGGTATTTGGGTTGGGGTTTTTTTTTTTTTTTTATATGGTTTTGTTGTTTTTTGGTTTTTTTGGTGTGTGTGTTTGTTTTGGTTTTGGGAAATTGGGATGGGGGGGGGGGGGGGAGGGGTTGGGGTGGGGTTTTATATTGTGGGGGGGGGGGGGTCGGGTTGCTTTTTTTTGGGGGGGGGGCGGTTTTTCCCTTTTTAAGGGGGGTGGGGGGTCCCCCGGGGGGGGATTTCCTTTAGGGGGGGGGAGGGGTCCATAACTTTGTGTGCATAACAAAAGATAGATGGTTGTAGCTGTTTGACGTGGAACGTTGTCTTTATCAGTAAGATGATGTCCTTCACGTCATTTTATCCCAAAACATCATTCTTTGATAACTGTCTGAGGAAAACAATAGGAAAACCCATATTTCGAGTGATACCTTTAAATTTTGTCTATAATGTATTGGTAAGGAGTGTTTGAAGCTAAAGTTCGAATGTTCTCCAAATGTAGAACTGACGAGTTTAGAAAGAAAATTGTGAAATCTTTCGCTTTTAGTTATAATATAAAAAAGGAAGAAAGATTGTTGGAGATACGCAAGTCCAATTTCATAAAAAAAAAACGGCTCTAATATTAATTTTCATTGGTCAGTGAAGGCGAGCGAAGCAAACAGCACAGAAGGTATGAAGTCCGGCTTTAGCCGGACGTTCAGACTGGTATATATATATATATATATATATATATATATATATATATCATTAGGCTTAAGAATTTTGAAGAAACATAAATATGAATATAGTGCATATACTAACATATATCTGGGATTACAGTGCATTCGTAAAACATGTAACCAGTTATATGTTGTAGCACTAGACTTATAAGTTATGGAGGAACAGGAATAAACAAATTATGTAGTAATTTAGCGCAGTAAGGAGCGAATAATCCTGCTCAAAACTATTGAACATTAACTTTTGTAGAAGGAACATCTCAATCTAATATTACTAGCGTTCACGGCAGCAAGTAAAAGTACTAGTAACAAAAACGCGAGATTCAGGAACTTGTTCGTATGGACTGTTTTATGTATGTTTTCCTAGGTAATTTTTCTTCTTCTATACGTTTATATACTTTTTTTTGTTGACAACATCTGATATTTTAATAATAAAAGGATTAAAGGAAATATTCACGTGTCGTTCGTTGTAGCGTCGCAGAAGGGTACAACAGATGAAGGAATGAATAAGGTAATTGTTTTTTGAAAATTGTTCCCATTAAAAAAATTAACATTTTTAGAATCTACCCGGGACATCCATGTCAAGTTATAGGGGGCCCATCCTATTCTTGATGTATTACGGGGAGTTCAAACGTATATTATAAATATTTATTGTTACATGTTTAAGACATCAAAAGTGGGGAGGAGGAAAGAGGGGCTCGCACCCGGCTGGTGCGAGCCCCTCTTTCCCCCTCCCCACTTTTGATGAAAGGCCATGGCCGAGAAGACGAGACTGCTGTCTCGTTCGCGGACTGCCTCTGACAACACCTGATTTATGTCAGTAGTCAGCAGCTGCATCCCGAAACATGCCTTTTATACGCTTGTCTTTTCACTGGAGAAATATTCGCGCAGACACTTACGACACCATAAAATATTACTTTCTGATTTTAATTTTCTACTTTTTCTGCGCTTGTCAGGTAAGTTTTATTTGTCGTTTTTTTTAGTTTATGTCTTTATCTATTTCTTTGTTTGATGCTCCTTGTGGTCGTTTGCGTAAACTCTCCTTTTTTGTGCTTTTTTCCTCAGACACGCATTATTTCCTCCAGTGCATGCGATTGCATGCAATATGGTAATTTCATCGTTCTTCTTCTTCTTTACGTTTCTTCTCACATCGCTTGCTGTACCTTCTGTCATCCTTTGTTGTCGCATATATATGATCATGCGAACCATTGGACGCTGTGGAGGGGAAGTTCATGTATATTGTGATATTTCTATTTGATATCTCCCGCAGGGCCTATGCTTTGTTAGCACATTATAATCAATCTCTACTATTCAATTATAAGATCACATTTATAAATAATTCCTATTTGTTGAATTTGTACAGAATACTTACTTAGATGGCTCGTCTTCGCTGGACGTGCGGGCCGCAGCATCTCTTCCACTCGGACTTAGAACAAGAACTTTATGTTGCGCGTTTCCCCAGCGGCATTTTCATATTTAGGTGTCAACTATAATATGTCTAGCGCACTACAGAAAAACTCCACTCGACCCCACCTGAACTAGCCACAGGCTACATGGTCACTACAGGCACCTAACAGGTATGCGTGACCTTGTTGCTGTTTGTTTTGATTTGATTTGTTTAATTCTAATGTAGATTAAGAATTCTGTAGTTGCGACATTTTTTTTCTTGTCAAGGAAATTGAGTACGTCTTCTCCTTTTTCTTCAGCATTACGCTGGGAAGTATTTTGTACATCCTCGTAACGATAGTAGCAGAAAAAGAAATGCAAAGTGCCTAGTCTTGGGCGAACGCATGGGGAAGTGCGTACACGCTCTTTTCTGTGCGTTCATATCCGAAAAAAGACATCAAACGTGTTGAATGGGAAAATCGCAGAAAAAGAAAAAAAAGTAACCGCCTACCAGGAGAAAAACTAAGACACATTACAGTGCCCACAATGTAAAATATCTCCGTAGGACTATTGGAAACTGATAACGCTTTGATGCAGTCCATGTAGGTCGTTCGGTAGGGTATATTGTTAACCTTTGCACTTCGTTGTCGCCGTACATGCGACATTGAAAATATGTACTTTACGCTGTAGCGCTTGTTTATCTTATTTCAGCACTTCCAGATAAAAAATAAAGTTGGTTCGTACCTGCGGTTTTCTGCTTCAACACAAACAGGAAAAGAAGCTTCACATATTGATGAAACAAAAGGAAAGACACTGTGCCGTATGCTCATAAAGACAAGAAAAGGGAGAACGACGCGAGATTAGCGAGTTTTGTGATACTTGTGATAAGCCTCGAATGCATAGGAGTGACTGCTTCCAAAAGTATCATATTTCGAAGAATTTCAAAATATAAACATTTTATTTTGTTACTATTTTATAGACTAAAATTAGCTAGTAATGGTGTTTAAAAGAAATAAATAATATTGCCATAACTGTATCTTCTGCTTTATAAAATATGTGGCTTAGGATTAGAATAGCATTTGTGACGAAAAAGTGCTGGAGTTGTTGGTGTTCTATGTGTCTGACTAGACTGGAGTGCAAGGGGTTAAAGGCATCAACCCACGAATCTGGGTGCTGTGGGTTTCAGGTGGGTTATGTCTATGCGGGGTACTAGATTATGGGGAGGAGGGTGATTCCGTCCATTTCTTCCTAATTGCCGTTAAAAAAAGATGCGCTGTGTGCACAAGGCTGGCGCGCTCCAATCGAACTAGTTGTAGAAAATGCTCGAAGCTGCTCTTCTGGACTGTTTCTTACAGTAGTTAGAAAGAAATGGACGGAATTACTCTCCTCTCCATAATCTACGATCCCGTATAGGCATAACCCACCTGAAACCCGCACCACCCCAGATTCATGAGGTGATCCCTTTAAATGTGCAATCTTTTCCGAAAAAAGTCCTATCAAAAATTACGAAACGCGCAAATTGGTGATATTGGTTGTAAAAAATTGGCATAATTGATGCATATCTAAAAGACTTTAGTAGTGTTCACTTTAAACATTTATGGATAGGTGATAACAAATACATCTGATGACAGTGCCTAGAATTGCGATTTTTTGTTGGAACCACAACAAATGGGCAGTGTAAAACAACAGCAAACAATTGCACAAACAACATCAGCTTAACTGAGCCAGCTAGGTGAAAGTATAGAAACAAAGTGTTGACCTTTTGATTGAATGGAAGGTGACAATGCATGAGGTGTCAAAAGAAATGCTGAATAGAATGGAGGAGAGTATATCACAGGAGAAAGAACAAACGGTGAAAGTATAAGAGGTGATAGCGTATGAGGAACACCAATGAATGGATTAAGACAGAAGGGTGCTAATATAAGAGGATTGAGTGCAACGGGATGAAGAATGAATGGAGAAAGAAGCAATGGAGTTATAATAATGGGATTCATTACACCTGAGCTCAGAATTATAGGTGAAAGCACAAGAGGACTGAGAATGGTAGGAGAGAAAAGATGAGGTGCCAGAATAATAGGTGACAGCACTCGTGGTGAAAGAATGACTGGTGTGAACAAATATGGAGAAAGAATGACTACACCAAAAACCGCAGGTGACAGTACGATCGGATCGAACAAAAGTGGAGAGAGGATAATCGGTTGTGAAGCACCGGCAGGATCCAAAATAACCGGTGAAAATAGTAATGGTGACAGAGTTATATCTTTTTGCCTTTCCACCTTGAACTTCATCGTTTCTGCGGCCAACCCTCGGACGGTCTGATCGAGGACGACCGGAATGTCTGCAGCTGACACATTAGAAAGTCTTTTGCGAGTCAGTGGATCATGATAAGGTGATGAGGGCCCATAGATCACATCGAGCTGTTGCTCATTCATAATTGTGTATCCTGTGTGGTTCATCTGTGAGATCTGTAGAGAAACACTTCAGCGATAATGCAGTGCCAATGTCTAGTATTGTAGCTAATCAAATGCAGATGTTTCAGCTGTTTTTTTTTGGAAAGTGCGATAAAAGGCATCACGCGTTGAAATAGTGTCATTCTATGACGCTTACCTGGTCTTCAGTCATGACCTTCAGAAGTTCTTCGAAAGCTTCCACTTTATTTTTCTCCTTGTCTCCAAATATCTCAGTCACATTTTCTTTAGTGAACCAAAGTGGCTGTCCCTCCGAGGAGTAGAGAGGGTTGTCGTACTGCTTGCTATTCCCTAGACTGTTCTTCTCCTTCTAGAAATGTCGTAAATATGTTGTGTCCAAGTTGTGAGGAAAATAATGTTGTTAATATTTTTCGCACAGGAAAGCGTACCTTCATATCGTCCAATGTGTCAGATACTCCAGATGCTTCTATGATAAAATCCAATAAAGCCATGTTGTCCTTCTCTCCAAATATTTTCATTGTTTTAGCCAAGCTTGTCTCTTTTTCAATTCCATTACCATCATCGTGCAAGGCAAAAAGTGAGGGTGATACTAGTTTGATCTGCAAACGAGAATAGCATTGGTCTCGTTATGATTACAAAGAAAGCTAAAATACGTAATAGTGACATGAATACCGTGTCATTGTCTGTATATTCTTCAGGCACCACTGGCATGAATCTTGGCGAGATCATCTTAATGTTCTTCTTATCGAAATCTGAGACATTCTTTCCGGACATCATCATACTGATTTTCATGGCTGTAATACACAAAGACATGTTAGTGTTTTTTTGTTTGGCAAACGATGTCCTGGTGAAACTTCATTTATGCTCTGACGTTTTGACAATCTCGATAAGCACTCGTTTTTGTTATTCACTAGCTAAAGCCATTTGTAACACTTTGTAAGCTATACAATTGCCCCATATGCAGTTCCTCAACACTAACCAGACATCAGTACTTGGGGATACAGCACAGTGTCCAAATCTCATATGCCTTTGGTCACAATCTGTAAGAACGCGTGGTTTACCGTGATGCTCGGTGATGCTGGTCAGTTCCTCCTGTTCGGAGTTTTTACGTAGTATACCTTGAACGATATCAAGGTTTACCAAGAAGAGAAAAGAAGTCTGATGGGATGAGCACTACATCAGAAACGAACCATTTTCACGTCTTTGATAAAGACGAGATTGTCGAAACATCAGATCATAAAAGTTTCGCGAAAACCTCCGTGACACAAAAAAAACACAAATCCAACTAACAATGCTGAAGTATCAAGGAGAGAGGACTTTGGGATTGCAGGTGTGGATGATATACTTATAAAAAACAACAGACAGCATCGAGACCTTGACGAACGAGTTCGATGGGTGCTTTCATCAATTTATCTTCTGTGGTCACTTTCTGCTCTTCCTCTCTTGCCCTCCTCATCAATTTATCCATTCGAACTTCATCTCCGAAAATGTTCGTTGCCTTAATTGTGTGGAACAGAATTTTTATTAATTTTAATCCCTCAAGGAAGTTTTCATTTACCTTTCCAGATTCGAGGTCTACACCTTCTTCACGAAGAGCATGGAAGAACATTTTTAGGCGTTTGTCGACGTTGCGCCTGCCCTTTCGCTGCTTTTCCATTCTCCTCCCTTCCTCACGTAGCTCTGTGATCACTTGTTTCCAGCTAAAGCAATAGGAAATAAAGTTTTCGCGGTTCAGGCGTACTAACCACAATTAGAGATATACTGGTACCAAACCACGAAGCTGCGCGGAGGTCTGCTCGTTTCATCTGAAATGAACCGTACCCCACCTTGATCCTCTGCTGCTGTTCCTACTCCGCATCTTCTTCTTACTATAAAATACTACTGACCTGCTTTTCGCCAAAACTTTGCGATTTATTTTCCAAAACATCATTTCTCAGTGAATGTACTTTAACCCTCCCCATCTTCTACTTACTGGAACAACGTTTTGGAACTGTACTTCCAAGAATTGAGCCCAAGAGAAAAATGTCTAACAATCGATACGCCGACTAAAAATCTACATAAATTTGAGTAAAGTGTCTGACGTTAATTAATCCGCCTAGGATGCACCACCACGTTCATTTTAATTCACAATCGTTTGAGGTTTACGAACGTGTAACAGGCTTATACGAAGACTTTCGGGGCTAGCGGATGTGTCAGTTCAGTGTTTTTATCCTCCCAGACAACTCTGGCACCAATTAATCGACCACGAAGGGATGAAAGGCTTGGTGGACAGCGGTATCTCTCACCGACTGCGCTACAGCCGAAGCCGCCACTGATTCCGAAATATGCATTAACTCCCAAAATAATTTTCTTTTTTTAAATTTTTTTTAATGGTAATGTACGTCAGTAGTCCAGTTGGCACATTTCTACTGCATCCTAAGCGGAATCCAACATAAATTGATGTAGCGATACGCGTATCAGTACTTCTTTTTGGGGAGTTAATCACACTTTGTGCACTTTCCAACAGTGTCTATGAGCATGTCATTCTCTTCACAAAGGGGGTGGCCTTCTATTGTACAAGATAAGATAACGAGGAAAACATTACATGAATATTCTAGTGCATTCTTTTATCAGTAGGAGAACGCAATTTTTCACTTTACCATAATCCACCTTCAAACTTCACCATACTTTATCAGAATTCCTACGCTGTGAGCTTCTGCTTTGTGCTAGCTCCCTTTTTAATGCATCATATTTAAAGATGTTGAACGGAACCTATTAATAGGACATATTCAGGAAATAAATTCGAAGAAATCCATCAACAGCGGCTTCCGTGTTGTGTAGGTAGCGGAAAGTTCACAATTTGGAACTGTGCTATGCGTGTTGTGTTGTATTTTACATATTTCTGTGGTTACCGCTAGTATCCGAAGGATATCCAGACATCAGTGCTCGGGTACCCTTCTTTTAGCCGTTATGGACATGTCCCCTGAGTTGACGATACCCACCGGATAGCCAACGGTCCTATGATTATCCCATGCCCATATCTCTGAATGCATCATTAGCCGATTGAATTTTATTCTGGGTTCTTCTTCCAGTGCAGCTAAGCTTTGAGTTGTTGTTGAGTGGGAGCGGAAGCGGAAAGAAGCTACTTCTCCTTCTCCGCTTATATGAGTGGGTAAGCGGAAATCTCCCCCTTCCACTCACGAAGAAGCCGCCAAGGTTTCTGTTTGTTTTATGAATAACCTACTTTTACTCGAGAAAGTAGTCCACTTAGTTGAATGTTGAAAATATCCAAGGAACTTTCTTTAATCTGGCTCCTTTGGTATTCGAGTAGTCAGAAGGTTCTCCTTTGTGCTGTATTTTGTAGTTGAAATAAAGATTTTAATCGATGAAGTGCTGTATCGAATTAATCGAAAACAGCCAGTCCTCAGCCGTCGGCAACACCGTAACCCAAAACCACTAGGCCACTAACGCTTATTTCTCTCCCTCTCGCTTTCACGGTTTCCCTAGCACATGAAGGACTGAAAAGAACGACTTCTTCCTCTAGAAAGTCATGCGTACCAATCATTTCCAATAAGTTCCTCGAGGATTCATTTCACACCACGACTTTAATATGATGAAAGTGCGTGTAGAGTGACAGGCTATCTTCAAGCCTACAATAACCCCTCGCCCTAATGCCTGGACCAGGAGTCCCAATTATATGTAGTTTATCCTTTGTGCACAGATGTTCGGCATTGTAAGCGACGACTGCACTTAATCTTATCAATGTGATCGCTCACGAAGCTTTATTCAAGACCACTGCCCACTACGGATATTCCTGCCTTTGTGGCCCTTAGAGAGCCACAAAGGCAGGAATATCCGTAGTTATCCTTTGCTTATTGATAAACATAACTGTCACTGAACCACTAACACTCTTGAGCATGAGCCTAATTACACTACTTTTAGTGCAAAAGAAAGTAGCTAATTTTCCCTTCGCCCCACTACATTACAGGACAAGCCAACCAAGAAGCATTTCGTTTTTCGTTGCGGCCCCTGCTTCCGTATTCTCGGCTGTAGTGACTCCTGAAGGGAACAGTTTATTGGTGTTCACCAAGAAAAGTCGAAGGCAATGTCATCCTTCTTGTAAGCAAAGCTCCCGGTTCATAGGGGAAGAATTCACGGTTTTAAATCTGGCTGCTCACTACATACAGCTTAGCCAGAAATTAATCTAGCTTTGAGATAGTGTAGATAAACGGGCATTTTCACGTGTTTCATGTTTAGCGACGAAATTAAGGTGGATACTGGTAAAAAAAAATACCAACGCCTCCTTACATTTTCCCGAATCCTACTTTTCTCTTGTGTTGGCACGCGAATGCTACCTCCAGAATGGGCGGAGAATGATTGAAACGTACTTGCCCGCACGACTTCCTCAACGCAGCGAATGGCCGACCGTTAGCCGCCAACCTCCTGGCTGGGAGACGCTGCGCACCCTTATTATTTATCGTTTTCGCCTGACAATGCGTTCGGTCTCGACTACAGATTCCATTTCAAGTCCTATACCTTGTCACTGTTCACAGTTTCGAAAGCGAATAGTGGAAAGCTGTATGCTTACTGCTTGAAATCGTCTCTCTTATTCTTTAGTTTCCTTAGGTCTCGTAGAAGATTTTTCGCAACTAAACCCAGAGGTGATTCCACTTGTTCTGAAATGAAAAATAGAGTGGAACGAATAACTTATAGGAGAATCTCTCAAGTATTCCTTACCACTAATTAGGTCGTAACTATCGCGTGTCACTGGCTTGAGATTCATAATTTTTCGTTCATTAGTTGAGCGCTTTGCACGCATTCTGAAGGGACCTATCCAATTGCTCTGTTTGGAGTATAGTTTCTGAAAGAGTGACATCCCACTAAAACACCTGTAATGATACCCCCTCGGTTTACTGTAGTTTAATTTCGATTTTGTATTGGTCAAGAAAGCATTACTGTTACTTTCTTCGAAATGAGACGAAAATACCAATTCTGCTACCAAATGATAGCGATCCTCTCTGCGTTGTACTTCCGATTTTGAAAGCCCTACCGTCTGTTTCAGATATGTGGAACATCTTTCTACATATGTTTGCGGAGATTTGTCTTTGCAAAAGCACTTCTACTGGAAGAGTTGATGTGAGGTTATGTGTAAGAGGTAAGGAGAGAGAACGCCATTTTCACGAGTAAAAACACTTAGACCAGAGCAAAAGCAGCGCGTGCAACTGTGGATGCTTCTTCTGGGATTGCAGTAAAGCCTTTACGAAATATCTGACCAGTATAAACATTATTAATTAAGAAATAGAAGAAGAGGCGCCCGCGCTGGCTAATCGAATTTTCAAACTTACTGGAATGCTCATTTGAGATTTTTGATGAATCGCAAGCAATTGCTCTTTTCCATTCATGCGGAATGAAGAATCGTGTCTTCCAAAATGCTGGAAACGATCTTTTCGTGACATACCAGCCAAGTGCTTCCTTAGGGCGCTGATTCTTCCTAAGTAAGTAAATAAAGTAAAAACTGCACTCGACCTTAGGAACTGTATCCTAGATACGTTTAAGTGCATATAACCTACCAATTCTTGATTTCTTTTCTGCAAACTTTTTCAACCATCGCTGATACTTCTCCTCAGCTTCTAACAATGCAAGTACACATTTTGCGTGCTGTGCCACTGTTTTCACCTCTTTATTGCACTGTTTATGAGCAACTTTTTCCGCATGTCCTAGGTTTTTGAGCCTGCAAAATCCCTACTTCTTCACTCGCAATTCTTTGAAATCTAATAACTACAAGGGAATTCCACTAACTTATTTGTCGCAACTGCAGCCATCAAACCAGACACCGCCTGGTCAGTCCAGTGCTGATACAGTTTCATTCCTGCTTCTGTTGACATTGTGATGGTTGTCTTCTTTCCATCGCTGTGCATGGTATTCGGTTTTGGCTGTTCATCGTCATCCGGCATGTCGGCAATGTCTTCGTCGGTGATTACACCACCCTTAACGACTCTTCTTCTGATTTCATGTGCTCAAATTAAACTTAAAGATTAGAAAGATGGAGCTGAAAATGTCCCATACAGTCGTTATAAATTTCAAAGTATTTTCTCATGTCTGTGCAGCCTGATGAAGCGAAGTTCGAGAGAAAATTTAGCAGTGCCTTAATGTTGTCGATTTCTTGTAGGAACAAAGCTGAATTAAGGAATGAAGGCCGTATAGCCCATTGTCCATCATAAACTTTCTACTATTTTGTGGGAACATCGCTTACCGTTGCTACGGTCAGTGTGCACTCACATCGGTTGCATTTCGCTTTCGTTCTCGCTGTTCAACGGCGCTGATGTTGACGAACGGCCAAAACGCTGGCGGAATGTTGCTTCGTTTCAGAATCTGCTCTTGTTCCTTCGTCACATTTTGTATTGAGATCTGTTCAAGCTTCACTAGATTTTCCGAGAAGGGAAACGGCTTAGCAGTTGACTTGGAATAATTCCGGACATCTTCGGTCCAAACGAATGTCACTGCTGAAAAACTAATTCATTAGGTAGTGCGAGCTTTCAGAATTGGAAAGCTTCGCCCAGCTATGCTCTACACAGAAATAAGCTCAATGCGTTGCAGTGCATGGATGACGCTGGTTAAGCTACTGCTGTTAGTATCTATATGTGTTGTCACTCGACCGCAAATGTTTCCCGAAAAATGTACAATGCCACTAATGCTGCATATCTTGTACTTGAACTCAGCAACTTATGGATCTGAAATCAGCATTCGCGAGACTTTCAGTTGCTGACAATTATTTTATTGCTAGATGGTCAAATTCAGGACGTAGTTCCCAAAAATGTCAGCGAAAACACGAAACTGTCCTTACAGGTCGAGGAATAAGAGACCTAATGGGCTCAGTTTACCCAACATGGCTGCTCTTTACATCTAAGATTGACACAACAAAAACATGCAAAGTGGATTGGTGATGAAGTCGCAGTAAGTTTCTGCATTCGTATCAGTTACGAAATTTTGAATGTGAATTCTAAATTCTATCTATTTTTTATTTCATCTAAATGTGTCATCTGGGAAGGTGTAAAGAGTTACCTCTTTGGGTAAAGTGAGGCTTTTCAGCTCCTAAGTCTTCTTTTTCCGAAATTCGTCGGGACCGATCCGCGTTTTTGCTGTACTATTTGCTATTTCCATAAACTTCATTTTAAAGCAGCTGCGAGTGGAAGGAACTCAACGTCGAAAACTTCTCAGAACGCTGCCGTTACACCGAAATAGGAGAAGAGCTATCCAAAAGACGAACTTAGGGGAAAATATGAGGTTTGAAGCAAACCCTCCGCAGTGAGGGTATTTTGTATCGGCTATCTGTCCAAGTATGACCAGGTACCTGCACAGATTATCGTGGCGAAAAGGCGCATGACAAGAAGGCAAGCCGTCCGTGAGTCACGTTGCTGCTGAACTAATGTGAGTTGGTGAATAAAGCACCTTTTGTGGATCGGTTGTGGGCGTGGTATAAATGAAGCTGTACTTTGAGAATGCGCGGATGTTTCAAGCGTCCAATTCATCAGTAGTTCACAGTGAAAAATCGCTCATCAGCATCCGATATTTTTTCTAAGCGATGATTTTTCGCCTGACGAGGTGTGAAAAGTGCCGCTAACCGAGGGGAAAATTCCTCTCGAAAGAATTTGAACTCCAGAATGCGGGAGGATACTTCACACACATATGCACAAAGTGACACAGAATCACTTCGATTTTCTTCTATCCGAAGTCGGCTTCGTTTTGAATTGTCAACTAGGAGATGTAGGATACAGCTTGTCTGACCGAATTTCTTTTCCACATCGAAAAATGGCAAAAACAGCGAGAAATTTGGGAAAAGTTGTCTATCTGTTTGTTTCTGTAAAACGGTTTCACTTTTCTATTCCTGAAATCAAATATTACTTAGATAGGTATCTGAGCCGAAGACTCCGGGTCACAAAAACTTCCAAAATAAGAATTATGACTTCTAATCCGAGTACTTCCATTTTTTAAATAAGACAATGAAATCTAAAAATGTTCTCTTTTGATCCAGTGTTGCGATGCACTTCTTCTCGAACAGGCCAGAAGTTAGATCCGATGTTCATGTGATTCACACAAAGAAACCAGTATCATAAGAAAAGGGCACTGGTGCAAAGAATTGCTTTTCTTTACAGAGAGATTATCAATTTTTTTCGCGCGAAGTCTACGGGTTTTATGCCTGTCAGAAGTGACTATTGTCATCACCTTATTCGTGAACTCTCCCGAGACGCTATTCTGTTTTACGGTTCTTGAAGGTTTGAAGAAATAAGAATCTTAAGGAAAAAAGGATAAGAATTAGGGAAAAAAATAAGAAATCCGCAACAATTGGAAGCTTCTTCGATCTTCTGTAAATTTTGGTGTTAGCAGCTCTGCCGATTTTCGTATTAGCAGTGTTAGTAACAGAGTAAGACTATTATAAAATAGGTACTACAATTGTGAGAAACCCGTTGTCCTATGCAGAGCAACAGAATCAAGAAATTTTGAAAGGACAATTAGAAATGTCACTGTACACTCCCTCTTAATGTTCTTTTTTTTGTTGAAAATATGATAAAAGTCATATCTGCAGGCCTACGGTAATTAGGACGAGAAACTTTTCGCCAAGTTATAGCGCTTTCCACAGACCAGCACACCACTCGTTCTCTCCAATCCATGTTAGATGGAAACGCATGTTCGATTCTGAGAATAAATCTCGCTCCTGGTCCTTCATGTGATTGTAATGATTAGTAAATGAATGATTAGTGAACGACTTCATCTTCACACCTTTTTCCTTCAGTTGTTTTCCATGCCCTTTCATTCCCACGTTTTTTTTTATGTTCTTACCTGTTAAATGACGGTGGACAAACGTAGAGCAAATGTGATCGTAATACAAAGAATCGCAGGCAACAGCTGTGTCGCGTTCACCGAGGTAGAACACAGCAAAAGCGAAACACATAATATGGTATAGTAAAGACCTCTTTGTATTCTCTCACTGCAAAAAGGATGCGTCCATAAATGGTTGGTTAGTCGTTAGAAAAGAAATTAAATGAGCCCTCTTGGCGTCGGTTTACTACATAAGACGGCTCAAAAAGAGCATATTTCTGAAATGAGGAGCAGACGAGTGAAGGTCGACAAACTCCCCTCTCTGCCTGAAAATACCGCAGAGTCCTTCAAAATCCTTCGATTCAAAACGTATTGAGGGCAGAGTGGGTAGAAGTTCAACTTCTCATGCGGGTGATAGGTGCTTGCACACAACAAAATTCCTTGGAGGCTGTTAGTATTCAGGGGATCTCACCTTACTCAAGAATAGGTTTTTTTACATGAAAACAGTCCCTAACGGTTGCCACCGCATAGATAATTTGTTTGTAATTCGGACAGAGACAGAAAATGTACTATTTGAAACCAAGAAGGGATTCTTATTGTTTCTTGCATACAGATATAAGTGTTAGTGAGGAAGACATCCAGAAGAAGAATTCGACCTACATCGAATCTTGGCATGATAACTGCAACTTGTCGGTTAGAAATGTGAGGCAAGAGCCAATATTGTTAACACTCTTTATTGCGGGTAACAATTCGACATCTTCGCTTTTTCAGGGTCTGGATAGTCAGAACATATAGGCTCATCCAGAAGAAGTTAGCATCTCACATGCAAGGTCAAGCGTGTGATCGGATTTTCTCTTCAAGGGGTCGCAAAGAGAGGGGTTGCGAGGGGGGTCGTAGGAGAAGTGCTTTGCGCAGTAGTTAATGGAGGATAACATGATTAGCAGAAAAAAAATATTACGCAGTGTTAAATAATTACATAATTATTTGATACTAAATAATAAAATAATATAGGTCCTATTATATTATATACTAATATAGTAAAATACAACAAATAATAGACAACAACTATACAAGACAATAAATGGTATTAAATGATTACACAAGGACGAAATACATTTATTTTCATTATTATTATTTATTTTCAGGGGTAAGGCAGTGTGGAAGCCCTAACATTTTGTTGTGGAAATTTGAAAATGTACAACGAGTTAACAATATAGCAATGGGACGACACAGGTTCGACACCACGCTGAGTAAAATCTCTGCAAAACAGATAGAAACTTGAAACAACTTCTGAAAAATGAAAATTTTAAATATACGTCGTTTTCAGCATTGCAAAAGTGGATTTAACGAAGTTTAATTGTTAAAAAAAAAACCTCAGATCCTGTGCACGTAGTCAAATCTGGGAAATTGCGATTAACTTCGTTATAAGAGGACCAGAGGAAAAAATTTAGGCAGATTTTCGAAGAACCTGTGCCCTAAAATCAGTCTTATCGCTGTTTTTTTCCACCTCCTAGTTTCTTTTGGAATTTTGATGCGACAAAATTTAAAATTTTCCGACTTTTTTAGATCCCTAGTTCCTCTATCCGAATCTATAGCTGGTTTTTTTTATAACCCTGGCCCAATTTTCTGAAATAGTTACTTACTCTAGATTACTGAAATGGGAAAACATGCTAAAATCCCAGTTTCTGCTCTCGTGCCGAAAATCTGCAGTAAATCTTCAGATGGGTGTGATCTTCAGTAAATTTCAATAACTCAGAGTAACTTTGCGCGAAGCAAATCGTCTTCCAGTACGTGGTAGCCGAGGATTTTCCCTATCAAATGCTACATCACTTAATTTCCAAGGACTCGCAGATTTTCCAAATTTTTGATAGGACGAAGATGGGAAAAGCCATTTCTTCCAACTTTGTCCAATCAAAATTCCTGAGATACTAGGAGGTGGGAAAGAGCAGCGATAAGACTGTTTTGTAGGACAAATCTTCTTCTCTGAAGTACTACCTAAATTTTTTTTGGTCTTCTTATCACGAAGTTATTGGCGATCTCCCAGACGTGACAATGTACACAGAATCTGAGCTTTTTTGGTAATTAATTCCCAACGAATCCATTTGTAGAATGCTGAAAACTACACAGAATTAAATTCTTCATCCTTAGGAAGTGGTTTCATATTTTTAACTGTTTTGCAAAAATTTGACTCAGCGGGGTGTCGAGCCCGGGTCATCTTATTGTCATACTGCACGAACAGAATGTTGATTTTTTTCTGGATTTTTTTCGTCGTTCTCTAATTCGACCTATATAAATTACTCTCTTCTTTTTTCGTCGTATTGTGGTTCAATTAATAATAAAAAATATTTCACAGATTTCAGAAAAAATAGAATAGAAAATAAATGGAAATATTTTAATATCAACTTTTTTCAGCAGAATTTCAGCAGATTTCATTCTTCTGCTTCTTGAGGTCTATTCGCTTCTGTCAGCTACCAAATTTCGCACCTGCCTATTGTTCCTCGGCTAAATTTTGGTTTTGGTTTTTCGAGACACACAAATTCCCACATATATATTGAACTGCCAGCGACCGATAACTAAGATAACCGATAAGCAACCGCAGAAAGGTTGGAGGAGGAGGAGGAGGAGAAGAAGAGAGGGGCAGGGTGTAGCATTCGAGAGGGTCTGGCCCCATCACCACGCTTGACCCTTCCCATAGGAGATCACACCACAAGCCAAGTAATCAAACGAACTCTTTCAAGTAGGAAATTCTACTTGCACAGATGTCGTTTGGTAAAACCGCTCATATTGCAAGCCAACAATATAACTGACATAAGACATTGTGTAATTTAAAAAAAAAATGATTCACTTTATTTACAGAGAGCGTACTTGGAAATTTGTCAACTTGTTTTATTTTCCTCAAAATTCGCCTCTTGGTTACACTGACCTTTATGGACATTATTTGCGAAGCCACTTCGAACTATTAACCGCTAGACAGTAAGCTTGTTTTTCACATGGTCAACGGACATGCCACCGCGTCTTCCTAATTTCTTAGTCAGCATTAGTTTAGAATGGTGTTATTCTATGACTCTCAGAAGTGTAGTACGTCTTTCTGTCATTCTCCTCAGCCATTTCCGTTTGAAAACAATTCCCTTATTATGGAGTCCACGTTTTGTTACTTCATTTCCTTACAACCTAGTCTCATCAGTTCGCTCAAAAAGCAACATCTCTCGCGTCTTAGGTGGAAAGGAGCCGATGACGAACATCGCCCCTAGATGGTTAGCGGAGAACGCCGCAGTAAGGCATGCGCATCTGCTGCAACTAACTTCCTTGGCTGCTCATGAGACAGGTTTGAGGCGGTAGGAGATTCCAATGTTAGTCCACGATCAATCGTTGGTTCAAAACCGCCCCTGTGGTAACCAAAGCTTTCATCTCTCTGGGCCTACAAACCGATTACATTCGTTGTCGATGTTGTCCATTGCCGTATAGGAATTCTAGCAAAGTGAAGAATCGATAACGTCGATAATCGATAACGTAACGACAAATTCGCAATCGATAACGAGACTGTGCTTCCTAAATTTTGCTTTCCTTCCCTTTTCCGTGAAAAGGGAAAATCCTGATCGAAGGAGGCGATTTGAATTCTTCTTTTTTTGTAGCTTGATGTTGGAGCGTAAGCGAAGAAGGTAGTCAAAGCTGGCGTTGAACCAAATTTCGTCATCCGCAGACGTCCGATTCGGGTCGTGGGTATTCAAAAGAGTTGATGCTCTCTGCCATAGTTGTGTTGACGAGAACGCCAACTCCAACAAGTCCTCTACCGTCGCTTCTCCAGATTCACATATGACACTCAATGCACTTAATGAATGACTTGATTGATTGAAACTGGAGACATAGTCTCATGATCTCATGTTTACGTGACGATAAACAGTAGAGGGTAACGTTGTCAAAGTGATGCTCCAATGTGTCTTTCACGTGATTGGACTATAAATTGCTGATTCGTTAAAGTTTATTTCGTCGCGCACAGAGAGTTTTAATATCTCACAAAGACCACAGAGTTGCATACGAATGACTTCACACGCGAATGCTACCTCCAGAATGGGCGGAGAATGATTGAAACGTACTCGCCCGCACGACTTCGTCAACGCAGCGAATGGCCGACCGTTAGCCGCCAACCTCCTGGCTGGGAGACGCTGCGCACCCTTATTATTTACCGTTTTCGCCTGACAATGCGTTCGGTCTCGACTACAGATTCCATTTCAAGTCCTATACCTTGTCACTGTTCACAGTTTCGAAAGCGAATAGTGGAAAGCTGTATGCTTACTGCTTGAAATCGTCTCTCTTATTTCTTTAGTTTCCTTAGGTCTCGTAGAAGATTTTTCGCAACTAAACCCAGAGGTGATTCCACTTGTTCTGAAATGAAAAATAGAGTGGAACGAATAACTTATAGGAGAATCTCTCAAATATTCCTTACCACTAATTAGGTCGTAACTATCGCGTGTCACTGGCTTGAGATTCATAATTTTTCGTTCATTAGTTGAGCGCTTTGCACGCATTCTGAAGGGACCTATCCAATTGCTCTGTTTGGAGTATAGTTTCTGAAAGAATGTCTGACATCTCACTAAAACACCTGTGATGATACCCCTTCGGTTTACTGTAGTTTAGTTTCGATTTTGTATTGGTTTTTTTGGATTTGTAGTTCCGCCATTCTTTGGATGGATTCTGTTCATTTTTCAATGAGTGCCGTAAAACGGGGGAGCGTTTTAAGGTACTAAATTCAGGCTTTACGACGACAAATTACGATTACCAAGCGGAAGTCACTCAGCAATCTAGTAATTGGAAAATAATCCGTTCCAGTTATGACAGAGACGGAGGAATTTTCAAATCTCAAACTTCGACAGAAATCCAGCTCTTCCACAGTTTTTCGCAACCAGGTCCGCTTTGAAGACAGCGTATCGCGAAACTGACATGGTTGTGCGACCTGTGAGAAAAAGAAGAGTTCTGATTGTAGATTTCTGTTTTGGTCTAGGAGGACTAGGGAGAATGAGCGTGGCCACAGCTCTGTTCCCCTCGGTCGTTGTAAAAAACGGAGAGGAAACCGCTTTAGTTTCTACGAGATACGTTAGACCCTGTACACGTTCCGTTCTCCTTAGCATCCTATTCATTGATTTCGAATTGGTGGCTGGTGAAAGGAACCCATTGATGTTCGACCGCTCACGTTAAAGGCATCATCCCACGAATCTGAGGTGGTGCAGATTTCAGGTGGAGTATTCGTATACGGGATGGGAGACTACGGAGAGGGAGGTGATTCCGTCCATTTCTTGCTAATTGCTGTAAAAAACGGCCAGGAAGATGCGGCGCGGCACAAGACTGGCGCGCTCCAATCGAACCTCTTGTACAAAATGGTGCGCCAAAACGAATGAAGCCGTATCTTCAGGGCCGTTTTTTACGGCAATTAGGAAGAAATGGACGGAATCACACCCCTCTCCGTAGTCTCCCATCCTTTATACGAATACTCCACCTGAAATCTGCACCACCTCAGATTCGTGGGGTGATGCCTTTAATGCGAGGCGGCACAAAAATGGCGCATTAGGCGAGAGTGAGCGGAGTCACGCTCATTTCCGCAGTTTAAAACCCGAACTCTGCGTTTTCACTGTGGTTCAGAGTACAGGGCTAATTTCGTGATGCGCTGCCTTTAAAATTGTTGGTGGCTGCTACGTCCAACTGTTTATTACTTATGTATTGATGCATCCTCGCTGGACCTCAATTTGAAACTTACTGGAGGCGAAAGTTCAGACTTTTTTACCGCTATCATTTCATTTGAAAGCTAACCACATACACTGATTAAATCACAGAAATTCCCTTCGTAGCAAGGTGTAACCGTAAATTTATCCAAATATACAAACAGTTTAGACCACTAGAAGGAGGAAATTCAAGTATCATTGACAAACCAAGCAAATTTTTGATCCATAACGATAAAACTGACCTTTGCTCTAAGCAAGAAGACCCTAACTAAGCCAACTGGGTGAGAGTATAGATACGAAACAATAGCCTTCCGACTCGATAGCAGGTGACAATGCATGGGGTGACAAAAGAAACGCCGAATAGTACGGAGGTGAATATACCACGGGAGATAGAACAAATGGGGAAAGAATGATAGGTGATAAGGTATGAGGGACACCAATGAATGGGTTTAGGACATACGGTGATAATATGAGAGGAGTGAGTGCAACAGGGTGAAGAATGAATGGCGAAAATACCAATGGACTCAAAATGATAGCATTTCCGACTCCTGAGTTGACAATATTAGGAGCAAACACAAGAGGGCTGAGAATGGTAGGCGAGAAAATATGAGGTGATAGGACAATAGGTGCCAACACTCGTGGAGCAAGGATAACAGGGGTGAATATATATGGGGAAAGAACGATAGCGCCGAAAACGCTAGGTGATAGTATAAGTGGATCAAACATGAGCGGTGAAAGGATAATAGGCTGTGAAGCTGTAGCAGGATCCAAAATCACTGGTGTAAATATTAGAGGCGAAAGTACTATTTGTTTACGTCGTTGCACTTGGAATTTCATTGTTTCTGCGGCTAGGCCCCGTACAGCTTGGTCAAGCGCATCCGGTATGTCGGCGATAGATACATTAGAAAGTCTATCAAGAGTTTCCTGGTCGTGATATGGTGAAGAACGCCCATAAATCACGTTCAGTTGTTTCTTGTCCATAACAGTGTATCCTGTTGAGTTCATTTGATCGAGCTATAAAAAGTCTTTAGTGACATATTTACAACCACTGATTATGCAATTTTTCAGACAATTAAAATTTCTCGACGATGTATTTATAAGGAAAAGAACGAAATTGGGTCCTCGCATATCTTTTTTCTCCACTTTCAAAGAAATTTTTGAGAATTTTTCCTACATTAGTTCAAATCAGAAATCAGTAATGTAATTACCATCACCATCAGCGACCTGTAGCCGCTTAAAGGGCAAGGCTCAATGCTCTTCTCTCAGAGAGAGAGGAACTTTGACGGTACAACGTCGTTGGCTACGTTTCTGAGATCATCCAGGAAGGTTTTTCGCGCGGTTGCTACGTCAGGGCCCAGAAGAGCTGATACTCGGATGGGGCAAGTTCCAGGCTATAGAAAAAATGGAACACCGTCTTCCAACCCTGGCCGAAATTGTTGCGTCATCTTCGCTGCGTGAGTTACGCAGCAGTGCGACTTCGAGAAGTATTGAGCGTTCTACGTGCACTGAATTGGCCAGCTTCAGCTCCAGTTGCCTCATGTGGAAGTTACCCTTCACCAGCCCCCAGGACAGTTCTGTAAAAGTGTTTTTCCCTTCAAAAGTCTTCTCAAAAATTTCCATTTTTTCGGGAGAATTTTACACGCGCTCACGGCTCCTTAAATATTTTCGGATACGAAAGCTCAGAGAAAGTTCTGCAAGTATACAAACAGTTTAGTTTTCCCTCCCAAAAATTCCAAACCAGAAGGAAAATTTACAACCAAAAATGAAAAAAAAAAGTTATGCAAAATACCAATAGAAGAAAAAACTTGAAGTTTGTTTATACAAATTCTGCTGAAAGACGGTAGTATTACGACATTTAAAGTTCCTATTGTATTAAGTAAGTGACATAACTTTTGGTTATAGCTGTGTGTTAAACGGTAGTTAAGACCCAACTACTACCACCCAGGTTCAAGTTTTCTGAAATCCCATAAAATCGAATCTGTATAGGTTCACGCTTTGATGTCATTTCAAATTTCATATCTGTGAATTACTGTGGGTAACTAAGTAAAACTGACTTATTGTTAAGAAACCAGCACCTATTTTGATCTAAGCTTTAGATCTAGATCTAAATTTTCGCAATTTTTCGTACGAAGTGGAATACTTCTGAATTATGATAGCAAGATGGCTGAGGGGGCAATGAAAGATCTCAAAATGGATGAAGCTAAACGATAAGTTCTTTGCGACACTGCACATATTGAAAACAACAAAAAAATAGTAGGGCCCGAATTATACGAAACTTCAGAGCTTCCCTTGAATCCGGATGGTGTATTGGAGCACGTATATGTATGTATACAATGTCGATACTTTTCATTCATATTGCATCATGCTTAAAGACCTTTCGATTTTGCTGCTCATTATGGAATCATCATTTCAGTTGGTGATTTGAAGTTGTGACAATACCTGGTCAGGGCTCAACGACCCTATAAGTTTTTCAAAAGCCTCTATCTTATTTTTTTCTCCCTCGCCATATAGTTCGGTCACATTTTCTTTGGTGAGCCATGGCAGCTGCCCTTCTGGAGAGTAAAACGGGTTGTCTCTCTGTCGGTTTTTATCCTGACTCTTCTCATCCTGCAAATGCTCCACTTGTATTATGTGTTTTTTTTCCCAATCTATACTTTCAATGACCTCTAGACCATTTTGAGAAGTTAACTTTACATTATGGTGGTTTTCGTTCTTTTGTAGGGTTTTAGGATAACGAACCTTTATTCCGTCCAATGCATCAGAAACACCAGCTGCTTCTATGATGAAGTCCAACAGTGCCTCATTGTCTTTTCTTCCAAAGACTGACATCGCTTTGGTCAGACTTGTTTCTTTTTCAATTCCTTCACCCTCGTCGTGCAATGCAAAAAGCGAGGGCGAAATCAACTTTACCTATGTACAAAAGCGCTAGTCAGTAGCTCAGATATGAAGGAAAAAAAATTATTTTCCGAAAAAAAAACATAAATCCTCTAGCTACCTTATTATCGACGTTTTCTTCCGGAACTACCGGGAAAAATCTCGGAGATATCACATCAATATTCTTTTCGTCAAAATCCGACGTGTTCTTCCCGGACATAATCATGCCGATTTTCACTGCTGTATTAATAAAATGTATTCAATATATTCACCAGCAGCAATAAGTAAAAAAAGAGACCGTTACGAATGAGGTCCATTGGTGCCTTCATAAGTTTCTCTTCAACTGTCGGCTTCTTCCCTTCTTCCTTCGCTTTCGACATCAGATCATCGAGCTGAGCGTCGCTGAGCTCACCATACGGGCTCATTTTCTAGATTAAATACTGCTTTGATCTTGAAATCTCCAGCAAACCTCCTCTACTTACTTTCATCGACTCACGATGATCGATGTCCTCTTTACGAAGAGTCTTGAAAAACATGTTTAGGCGCTTTTCAACATTACGTCTCATTTTCTGTTGTTGTTTTATTCTCTTGGCTTCTTCGCGAAATTCAGCAATCACAGATTTCCATCTAAATTAGAAGCAACGATAGCACGAAGTGCTGCTGTATTTGGTCGAGTTGAAATAGGTCTCTGTTATATCACAAAAGAACTTTCGTTGGAACAAATCAAAGTTATGTAATTGCTACTCCCTACTTGTGAATTGTACTGAAATTGTGACTGTATGGTCGATAAATTAGAATCGCCTCAGTCCCAATTAAGCATTTCCGCACGTTCAAATGCTCACTGAGAGGAACGTGGCACCGAGATTCGAAAAGTTTTGCACAACAAAATTAATAGAAGCTGCAAGGACCCTGTAGAGGCATAGCCATAGGGATTGCATTATCTAGCGACCCCACAACAAAAAAGACTGTCCACAAGCTAACTTATTCCGCAGCAGCGGGGAAAGAAAAGTGTTGAGTGTGAAGCTAGCACACGAAATTGAGCAGCATTACATTGCTAGCACATATAGAAATACATATAAAATACATACATTTAAAAAAGTGATCGGATGTAACTTACAAGAGTTCGAACATTTAGTAAAGTGCTGATAATTGGACAAGCGCAATGGATCTTTCCAGGCACTAATTTGTGCGCTTTACGCATACGTACAAATTAGTTGAAAGTGCAAATTTAACACTCACCTGGTCTAAATCCCTTGAAGCCTTTATAGGCATCACCCCATGAATCTGGGGTGGGTTTCAGGTTTGCTATGCCTCTACGGGGTCCTAGATTGTGGGGAAGAGGGTGATTCCGACCTTTTCTTCCTAGTTGTCATTAAAAAAAAACGCCCCGGAAGATGCAGCACGTGCACAAGGCTGGCGCTCCAATAGAACTAGTTGTAGAAAATAGCACTCCGGAACGCTCAAAGCCGCATCTTCCGGGCGGTTTTTTACGGCAATTAGGAAGAAATGAGCGTTATCCCACCCGTTTCTGCAATCTACGATCCTGTATAGTCTTTAATCATCGGAAATCTATATCACGTGAGATTCGTGAGGTGATGCCTTTAAAGAACTGAGTTGAACTCAGAGACTGGTTAGTCGTCTAACAACATAGTTGTAGCGATGACTGGCAATAGAGGAACTCACTGTTTGAAATCCCTGTCCTTTTTATTCTTTAGTAACCTTATGTCTCGCAAGAGATTCTTCGAAATTATACCCAGAGGTGACTCTGGTAGTTCTAAAAAGATAGAAGACCATGAGGATATCAAAAAAAAAATTACTCAAGTCTCATACTTGATCATTACGCACCATCGACTAAATCATATCGATCGCGTGTCACTGGCTTCACTTTCATCAGTTTTGGTTCCTTTGGTGAGCGTTTGGCCCGCATCCTAAAGGAGCCTACCCAGCCGTTCTCAGTAGGATAGTATTCCTAAAAAAAAGAAAAGCCTCACTGTTTTGAAACGTTAACAACATATCACATTCTTGCATCGATTACTCCCCATGTTCATGTATGTATACATTGTGTTTTTTTTTAGAAAGGATGAAAAAGCAAATACAATGCATACATAGAGAATGATAGGATGCGCGCTCTTACTCTCCTCGCCTTTTTTTCCTCGTTAGAAATGGAAGGATAACATTTGAAAAGAAGACTTTGAAAAACTGAATATTGGTAGAAGTGTAGGTCCCAAATGTTCATTCCTTCCCCGAAGTGAGATTAAGGACAAATTATAAGGATTTCAATAAATGGCTACCTGCAAAAAAAAAAACAGAATAGACTCCACTGTACTTGTACAGTTAACGAGAAATAGAGCGATAAATCGAATGTCAACCCAATCATGCCTACAGAGTTTTGTTAATTTACTTAACTTACGAAATAAAGCATTTGTTTAATTCAACACAGTTGATATCCACAACTCTTAGGAAGTTCCATAGCACTACAATGTATAGTTTCTCTCAAAATTCGGCGCACTTACACGTTGTTTTTTGGTGGTAGGCGGTCGCCGCCTACTTTCATCTAATTGGAAATCTCTTCTTCCGGTGTGGCTTAACTGTTCTGATCGTGAAACACTGGGTAATCGTTTTTTCAGTGAACTGATCCTTCCTGAATTCAATAAAGCTCATTGCAAATCGAAAAACAATGATTATTACAAAAAAGCTGCGAATGTGTTGGAATTATTCCGTTGACATTACCTACCAACTCTCTTTGCTTTTTCTCCAAACTTTTTCAACCATCGTTGATACTTCTTTTCCAGTTCCAGCAACACAAGAACACATTTCGCATGCTCGGGTACAGTTTTAGCCCCTTTATTGCATTGTCTGTGAGCATGTTTCTCGGCGTGCCCGACATTTCTCAGTCTAAAAGAATTTGACGTGTATCTAATATTTCTCACAGCACCTAATGTGCTAACGAGCGTAACTGTAGTATATACAAAAATGAGGATCAATGACAACTAAAAAAACCTCTGGACTGGCAAATAACCACAGCAGACTGCAGCTGGTTGAAAATGCGGTTGAGCCAAAACGATTCGATGTATGATCGTAAAGGGAACGCTCGAAGCGGCACGATGGGGCCAACTGCTGTGAAGCGGCACCGTCGTTAACTCCACTCGGATAGCAGAGATGAGGTGGGCGAGAGAAAGTCCCTCTTTTATCACAGCCGCTGGCTCCACACATGGCTAGGGGTGTAGTCTACGAGCGAATCATGGTCAACTAATGATCTTCTGCAAACTCTAGCAAAGCACTTTACTGCAACAACAGTGCCAGGTTCGACTCCCTCTATTAGTGCACTGAAAACGCGTCACGGATCGTTGTACGCCCACCGCTCCAATGAGAATGCCGTTCGCTCCATTTCACTTACTTTTATTTCTGTTTAATGTCACCTTAGAATAAACTTGATACCTGAGTATTCCTAATCCTTAACCTACACTTCAAAGAACCCTCAATGTGTAAATTCTCAGAAAGATTGGAGTTGGTAACTGTACTTTGAAAAAGGTAGTTACTTCAACGTGGCATGCGCCGACATCAGACCGGACACTGCTTGATCTGTCCAATGCTGATATAGCTTTTTTTCTGCCTCTTCCGTTATTGGTATTGTTATCTTCTTCCCATCGTAGTCCATTGTATTCCGTTTCGGATTTTCGTCGTCGTCCGGTATGTCAGCAACGTCTTCGTCTGTTATCACACCTCCCTAAAATCTGCGAAGAACATAACTTCAATCTCAAGAACAGTGTTCACGAAAACTTCTGATATAAATTTTCCTCGAAAAAAAAAAAGATTCAAGACAAGTACTACAACCGCAAGTTGAATAAGCAAAACGCAAAGGTGAAGTAGACCTACGAATCCATTCTAACTTCGGTAGGATCAAAAGTACCAGAATGACCAATTTACCTAACGAAGCGACAATTTACATGCATACGAGCGATGAAATAAAAGCGCTGAAGGTGGCCTTTACTACTCACGAAAGTTTGAAGTCTTCTTTCTTCAGACAAAGTGACCAGTCTGGAGATTCTAATCTGCCTGATTTCTTGATTTGTAAAGGGTGTTTTCGATGTGACACTCGCGGACAACCTCTAATTGTTTCATTGTCATACTGAGTAGTGGCAGACAGAGAGTTCAGTGTCCGCATTCTGTATATTTGTTACGAGACGACAAATACGAAACAGTGTTGCTTCGTCGGGACTTTGTAGCAAACTTGTGGACGAATTCGTTCTAGGACCTACCTATGGACTATGCAGATGAAGTCCTAAAGCTGCTGAACGCTGAATGCATTGTGCTACCGGAGGAGCGAAGAAATAAATCAACGACAGAGGAGTTTCCTAATGAAGTTATATAGTGGCTCAGTGTAGTTGAGAGCTGTGATTCTGCTCCTAACTGACAAATTAGTCGCAACTCTCGGAGACAGAACAAGGGCGGGCGAGATGTCGAACGGCTGCCCTCGAAGCGGCGCGGTGGAGCGTAGCGGTTAGGATCGGGCGAGGACCCTTGGTAGCACTCGTCGCCACTGCAGCTCGCGATGGCCCTACCCCGATTCAAACCGCTTTCTCCACCGCGTCTCTTCGAAAGCAGCTGCTCCGTGCTTCGTGTCGTGTTGACCTATGTATGCGTCGGGTCCCATCACACTCGCATTTAACATCGTTTCCTGTACTTCCTATGAGGAAAAACGTTCGTCAACTATGACAACCAGGGACCTTTGCAGGACGATTTGTTCCTGAAATTCCCGGCGAAGGACATCAAAAAATTGCCTAACAGACAGGAGAAGGACATCGAAGTGATTAAACAAAAAACTCACTCGAACGTCTACTGTAAACAACTGACCAGATTGAAGCAGGATTCGACCAGAAGCGGACAGAATTGGCCAATAATAAGGGTGCTGAGTTCCATCGAAATAATGCCAGGCCGCACCCATTTTTAAGTCGTTTCAGAAGCTCCGAGACGGTGGATGAGTGGTTATACCGCACCAGCCACATAGTCCAGATATGGCGCAAAGCGGCTCCCATATTTTGAAGCACTTGCAACAAGAGAGGCTCGTGAAAATGAGGTGGTCACGTTTTTTCACAATAAGCACGAAGACTTCTTCAATTGCATATTTACAAAGTTGCCGTCAAAGTGGGCAAGAGCTGTAGAACAAAATGGCGATATTTGATCTAATACGGTGAGTCCTAACTATGTTAATTTCATCGCCGAAATAAAGCGAATAGTTTCATCATGATCGGCCGGTGCAAGTGTGCCGTCTGACCGTGAAATGCGCAGACAAAGTCCTTCTGTGATCGTCGGCACTAAATATAAGCCACAAATCACTTAATGTCTTGTCGGCTCCAATCAGAATAAATAATAATAATAAATAAATAAATAAAGTGTCTGGCGTTAATCAACTCGCTTGGGATGCGCCCCCACGTTCACTTCTATTCAGAATCGTTTACGAACGTGTAACTGGCCTATACAATGATTTGCGGTGGCTAGCCGATGTGTTAGGTAAGTGCCTTTATCCTCCCACACAAGCGTGGTACCAATTTTTCGAACCCGAGGGGATGAAAAGATTGATGAGCAACAGGGCGGATTTGGACCTCCAACCGATCGTGCAGACAGCGGCCCTTCTTACTGACTGCGCTATACCCGCCCAATCAGTACAAAATGAGAACAAATCAATTGAATGAATACAGGTTGTAACACTATGCACCTAAACTGTCAAAATAAGCACTGGAGTCAAATTTGAACGACCTGCGAGTAAATACAAATGCACCCAACTTATCTTACAAAACCTCTCGACACTGATCAAGATTTAATAAACAGTGAGGGCAGAGCCCTACTGAGAACTTCTGACCACCTTCACAAATTGATCGAGGAGTAAAGCCAACACCACCGCGTTTTGGAAGGTGGCTCCAACACAAGCAGAAAAGCCACAAATGACTTTATTAGAGCTCAACACGCCGTTGTGATGTGAATGCGCTACTAGTGAGTTGGCAAGATCTCTTTCACAGCCTAATGAATGAACCAACATCCGTAGTCTTCTCTTACCTGAGAGCGACTATGAACAAAAAACACTTACATCGGTTGCGTTCCGTTTCCGCTCTCGTATCTCAACTTCTGTGATATTTACGTACGGCCAATAAGCAGGTGGTATTTTGCTACGCTTCAGCATTTCCTCTTGTTCCCTTGTAACAGGTTGAATCGACATCTGCTCGAGCTTCACCAGATTCTCCGAGAAAGGAAACACTGGCAGAGAGGTTGGGTTTGAAGGATCATTTTCACCTTCTGCCAAAATAAGTGTCGCAGCTGAAAAAATATTGTCACAAGTTGTTATGCTATCTCTCACGTGTTTTTATACGAATTAAAGGAACAAAACAAATGTGTGCAGTAGGTTGGTTTATATCAAGCATATGTACCACAGAAAACTCGATTTTCTTTCATTGAAATTTACGCTTCTAATGTTCGGAGTCAGTGTGTGAGTGTTAATTTACAAAGGTTTCGAAAAGCAAGCAAATTCAAGCATTCGTTTCCTGTATCAGGAACAAATATCCCCCATTTCGATCCATTATTATACTGACATCCGACCAGTCATCATCCATTGCGATGATTTATTTAGTAGTACCTTTTCGATGGGAGACTCGTCTCAAGCCTTTGCTTCGCGGACGTCATCATTCTTTTTCTCAAGAGTAGCAATTAAGCTTGACTATCTTCATGCAAAAAAGAAAAAGGTGCAAGACTGTAAGAGAGCGAATGAGCAGGAATAATACAGAGCTCATGAACAACGTTTCCTGCGAAGACGGGCGAATGCAACATGAAGGCTCACAAATAACGGAGAATTCAGTCTATATATATATATATATATATATATATATATATATAAAAGGATAAAGTCACTGGCGTATCAATCCACTTGGGATGCGCCAACGCGTTTTACTAGAATTCGTAATCGTTGAGGTTTTTGGAACGCGTGTTGGCCCAGTCAATGACTTGTGGGGGCCAAGTGGTGATCAAGTCAGTGTTTTTACCCTCCCAGACAGGTCCGGTACCAATTTATCGACCCCGGAGGGATGAAAGGCTTGGTGAGCACTATATATATATATATATATATATATATATATATATATATAAGTATATATAGTATATATACTACATTGTATATATATAATATACGGTATATCATGAGCAGCATTCACACTGGTCAGATGCCAGGACCTTCTTGTCCATCTGTTCGACTCCACCGTTCACGAAGCGTTCTGCCGCGCAGCGGAGATGGATGTTGCTGTTAAGCCTAATAAGTCACTTATCCCAGAACTCTTGAATGGCATGCAGTGGGTGCTCGGGCTTCGCAGTCGACAGCTAAGAATTATATCCCGTCTTCATTGCAAAAAACAAGCGGAAGCGATGTGGAGACAACAAAAATGGACCATTAAAAAGAGCAAGAAACTATAATTTGCGAGAGAAGTTGTCATCTTTTCAGCAATAGTGATAAATCAGCAGAAGTAATATTGTTTGGATGGAGCGAGCATCTATGAGAGTTTGAAAGATTGGGGGGATCACAAAGACAATTTCTTCTGCAATCTGAACTGCATCACGTCATAGATCACATGAAAAATACAACACTAATCCTCATTACATATGAAAATCCTCATAAATAACATTTTCACCTGAAAACGGTGTCATTTCAACGTGTAGGCTGCCCATCTCTCAACGACTCTATTCCTAATTTTGAAAACGAGAATGGTGCACGGTACCGATTTTGTGCATGAATGAAAGATATGTATATAAGGATGAAATAATTATATAAATACGTGTAACATCTAAGTGAAGTCGTGAAATCACTGCTAAAGTCCATAATGCTCAGAAGAATCCCACTCTAACACCTGAAATCGACGTTTCTATAAGTATTACTAAAATAGCGACATATTTATCATTTCATGGATAAACGCAGCAGCACTTCTAAATTCTAAAACAGATGACGTTTGAATTTATCTTCCAAATCTGAAAGTTTCACTCTTACTGGGGTTGAACTATAATTATTCACAAATAGAAAACGATAAATCGAGACAGTGAAAATGAGCTCTTCTCTCCAGAAATCTTTGCTGCATTTAGAGATTGTTATTGAGTTCTTAATTGTTTGCTGCGCCACCTTATACTCTTGTTATCGTTTCTATTCCACGGATTGCTATTTGAAATCTATCAAGAAGAAAAATGCCTCCACTTTATGGCATGTTTTTTGCTGTTTTACGTCGATCAAGGTCTTTCTACTGGAAAAAACTGGACCTTTTTTCATTACATTATGTCCTAATTAAAGGCTTCACCCCACGAATCTGGGGTGGTGCGGATTTCAGGTGGAGAGTTCCTATACGGGGTCGCAGATTATGGAGAGGAGGATGGTTCCGTCCATTTTTCCCTAAATGCAGCAGGAAACGGCGCGGAAGATACGGCGCGTGCAGAAGGCTGGCGCTCTCCAATCGAACCTGTTGTAGAAAATAGCGCTTTTTATGGTAATTAGGAAGAAATAGACGGAATCACCCTTCTCCCCATAATCTACGATTCCGTATAGGCATAGTCCACCTGAAACCCCCACCACCCACCTGAATCGAAGAGAAACACGAGCCAAAACTTCCAGAAGAATGGCTCCGAGAACACAGAAAAGAGATTAGGAGGACCATTTGTCACTGCTGGTTCAAACCTCTTTTATAGCCCTGTTCGAACGCGGTGCAATGTACGGAGTTACAAACAATGAGACACTTGCTCCGCGTTGCGGCTCCTCCATGTATTCCTCACCAGTCCAATACGGCAAGACGGTTAAGCGGATCTGCGGTACTCATATGTTGCTCTCAAAGATAGTAGATTTTCTACCGAACAGAATCTTCTCTCCTTTTCCATCTCTGTCTCTTGGTAACTTTGTATCACCGAAGAAATAGATTTGTGTTCAATATTTCAGCACGTTCCATAGTGGCAGGGGTCGTGTTGGGTAACACATTGAAAGTTTTATATTCACTTACCTTCTGTTCCTTCTGTTAGACTCTTCTTGAAGAAATAACCAACCTGACCTCGACTGTAAAAAATGCAAAATATGTAGGAGCAGCAGATGAACACAAATACATCTAACAACTGAACCGATTCCCTTCTCTCTTAACTATTTTGGCCTCCACTCGTCTCAATGTCCTGGCGATTAATACGAAGTAACGTAAAAGTCATGCGTTCCTCTACAAAGTTTCAAATACGCAAACAAGAATTTTACTTCAATTTATATTAATGCTGGTGAAGTTTAAAAAAGGTTGCCTTGCAGTGCAGTAGGAAACATTTACATACCCAGGAGGTAATACAAGAACACAGCCGCGATCCACATCACTGCCAGTAGCAGCCGTTAGGTCACCAGTCTAGACTGATTGAGGAAGAGAGGGTGGAATGGGAGGTATGAACATTTTAAGGTTTCGAAAATCCTGTATCGCTTGTTGGGCGTGACAGCGGTGACGCCTTTGCAAATGAAGGCTTCGTACATAGTTCCGTAAGTATCACCCGATGCGATTTGGAGCTGTGTAGATTAAGGATCCAGAAAATCGTAGATCTCGGCCAATTTATCTCAGAATATAAACATTACTCGAAAAAAATTAAATGTGAAACGTGTAATCGCAAGACGTACGCCATCGCTGCATTCATCACAAAACGTCAAAAGAAGGAGCATCCGTCCTTGAAAACTCAGCTACAGGCGATATTTCGATCCATTACCGATTCCTTCCTAACCAAACGAACAAAGAGGCAAGTGTAACCAAAGAAGTCATCGAAGAAATTCATCGTTCCCCAATGCGGAGCTTTAAGTTTATATCTTCATCATGGAAGATGATTGTATTGTGCTTTTGGTGTCACAGAAAACCTTTATGAAACTATGAAACTCTTATACTCTTTTATTTATTAATAATGGAACATTAGCAGACGCTAAACTAGTCCGACCGATAATGATAGATTCAGAAAACATTTCTTGATAAAATGTAGCGTTTACGGAAATTTCCAATCTTATATTCATCCGCTTCATATTCCACATCTAGTTCTCTCAAAGGTCCAGGCTCCACAGGCATATATAATAAAGCAACCTTTGCATCTTAAAAAAAAAACAAAGTGGAAGTGCGTTGATTTGATTTTCTCTAAAAACGGTTAAAACGCTCTATCGCCTAATTTCATCGCTTGTCCGCTTTACGTGTTTTCATTTCTTCATTCGTACGGATGCAAAGAGTTGCTTCATCGGGTCAATTGATGAGTTTAATGTTTCTTGTCCATGTTTATTTCTAGCTTTATAGGTTGTATTTCAATTTTTCATTAGGATGCTTGGAAAGTTACCTTATTTAACTTACCCTATTTTCCACCGGAATAAATAGAACACTGAAACTTTTCCCCGAAAAATTCCTTGAAGAAGAAATGAGAATATGTTGGTTGAAGATTCATTTTTCCTAATCGTCTTTTCTAACATTATCGTCCGCTTCGCTAGTTTCCCCACAGCCGATACAAATATCTTCGAAATTTTTATAAATCTGGACTTATATTCTCCAAGACAAATTATGGATTTTTTTTTTGTTAGAACCTCAGGGACTGATAATAGTCATAGTAAAGAAAATAGGCTCTCAAAAAAACTACGTATTACAACCAACGTAGATGAGCTTGGATGAGATCTGATGTCTGTTTGTCTTCTGAGCACAATTCTACACCACACTTCTATCAACAGCAAAAAGCTGAGACTTTGGACATATATTAGCATCGACCCCGTACTCTCATATCCGATTCCCTCCTATAACACAGAAGCCAACAAAAACCAGATTTTCAAAATTCTGTGCAAGAATACAACTCTGTGTCCTTCTGAGAGCTATGTACAGATCAGTATCTAAATTGCGAACTTCGACGCAGCTTAATTTGTCACATCATATATAGATGTGCTTGTGTTATCGATATAAATAAACAAATAAATAAAGATGAACTTTTAGAAACTCCTAATAGAAAAGTTTTCTTGATAAGAAGCACAAAAAGTGAAGAGTTCTGGAGCAACAACAAGCTCGAAGTAGTGATCAAGACAGAAAAACAATCGAATTTACAGCTCTTATCAGAAACAAACTCAAAACCAACCTTGTAGTGAAAATAAAGTCTTGACAGTTCACCGGCTTCTCAAGAAAGTCATTTCTAATTTAACTTGAAACAAATCAACGAAAGTGCGCGGATTCAGTTTCGGCTTTCCTAGAGAAATTAACGAAAAAATCTATGGTGTTGTGCATTTGAAATTTCCATCGTGACATTTAAGCGTTTAGGTCTGCTTGCGTACGTACATAGGTGAAGGCGGTCAGGGAACGCAATGAGAAGAACTTGAATTGATTCCCACAGACGTTGACTTTTTCATAACCGTATGAATCCTATTTTTACATTTAGAAGTTGGACTTAATAGTAGTGATAAGATAGATTTCGTTCAAACTCTCCAAGATCCAAGTCTTTCGATGTTTGAAGGCGAGAAACGAAAAAGTTGAGACTGGAAAACCCCAGGCAAATCATTATAGTCAATTGCACATATAGACTCAATCATTAGTCTCATGATTTATTAGACTAATGAGAATCATGATGAAACGAGGTCTTTATCTTATCACGAGCCGATCTGTCTTATCCGAGCCATCTTCAGGATTCTGCGGAAATTTCGCGTCATCATTAGAAAGAAAACACTAGGACGGGTTACTGTAGCCTTCTGCAGTCATCGCTTAAACTAACACAACAACACTTTTGGGATCCATTTTCTTATATTTTCCAGATCTAACTCCTAACCAGACCAGCTTTTATTCTACCCAACAAGCTAGTCCAAACTACCGCTCATTGAGGCAATGCAACTAATGAGATTTTCATGGCCCTATGACATCATTACTGCTTTTCAACGTAGTGCTTTCTTGAAGGCAAGGGCAGAAACTGAATGCGAAGGAAGGAAAGGCTTCCAAATTGTTCCCAGCAACATTCATACAGCCTTTTTTCAGTGATAACGGGAAAATTATTAAGTGCACGTTCCCAGAGAAGAACATTTTCCCACTAGTTATATTGGACTGCGTTAGCTTTTTGTCCCACTGTCCAGAAAGAAATCGAAATTAACCGGATCGGGAGTATCACTAAGTTCTTCCTGCAATGTCTAGTTCATTGGTATCTCGCGCTCATAATTTAATAGGTGCGATAGACACTTTTTAGGTTTAATTCGTCAATTCTAAGATACACTGCTGCGGAATTCTATCTTAATGGGGCGTTCTTCTAAGAGCTCCATCAACTACGGAAACAGTCGAACACTTCAGACACACGTTAGTCCCCTCATGACGCCTGCAAAATATGCGTCCGGGGGAATCTAACCCCTGTCGAATGCTTGGAAGGCATCCATGCTAACCATTACACCACGAACGCGAGCGACCTATCTTTTAGTCTCACGTGAATTGAATTCCTAGGAAATTGTCATTCGAACACTCACTCACACACACACCTCCCTTATGTCGCCCGCAAAAGATGCGTTCGGGGGGAATCGAACCCCCGTCGAATGCTTGGAAGGCATCCATGCTAACCATTACACCACGAACGCGTGCGACCTATCTTTTAGTCTCACGTGAATTGAATTCCTAGGAAAATTGTCATTCGAACACTCACTCACACAACATCCTCTTATGTCGCCCGCAAAAGGATGCGTTCGGGGGGAATCGAACCCCCCTCGAATGCTTGGAAGGCATCCATGCTAACCATTACACCACGAACGCGTGCGACCTATCTTTTAGTCTCACGTGAATTGAATTCCTAGGAAATTGTCATTCGAACACTCACTCACACACACATCCTCTTATGTCGCCCGCAAAAGGATGCGTTCGGGGGGGAATCGAACCCCCGTCGAATGCTTGGAAGGCATCCATGCTAACCATTACACCACGAACGCGTGCGACCTATCTCTTAGTCTCATGTGAATTGAATTCCTAGGAAATCGTCATTCGAACACTCACAACTAAAAGACACACACACATCCTCTATGCGCCCGCAAAATACGGTTCGGGGGGAATCGAACCCCCTCGAATGCTTGAAGGCACCATGCAACCATTACACCACGAACGCGCACCCATCTTTAGTCCACGGAATAATCTAGGAAATGTCATCGAACACTCACCACACACATCCTCCTAATGCAAAAGGATGCGTTCGGGAAAAACCCCCGTCGAATGCTTGGAAGGCATCCATGCTAACCATTACACCACGAACGCGTGCGACCTATCTTTTAGTCTCACGTGAATTGAATTCCTAGGAAATTGTCATTCGAACACTCACTCACACACACATCCTCTTATGTCGCCCGCAAAAGGATGCGTGCGGGGGGGAATCGAACCCCCGTCGAATGCTTGGAAGGCATCCATGCTAACCATTACACCACGAACGCGTGCGACCTATCTTTTAGTCTCACGTGAATTGAATTCCTAGGAAATTGTCATTCGAACACTCACTCACACACACATCCTCTTATGTCGCCCGCAAAAGGATGCGTTCGGGGGGGAATCGAACCCCCGTCGAATGCTTGGAAGGCATCCATGCTAACCATTACACCACGAACGCGTGCGACCTATCTTTTAGTCTCACGTGAATTGAATTCCTAGGAAATTGTCATTCGAACACTCACTCACACACACCATCCTCTTATGTCGCCCGCAAAAGGATGCGTTCCGGGGGGAATCGAACCCCCGTCGAATGCTTGGAAGGCATCCATGCTAACCATTACACCACGAACGCGTGCGACCTATCTTTTAGTCTCACGTGAATTGAATTCCTAGGAAATTGTCATTCGAACACTCACTCACACACACATCCTCTTATGTCGCCCGCAAAAGGATGCGTTCGGGGGGAATCGAACCCCCGTCGAATGCTTGGAAGGCATCCATGCTAACCATTACACCACGAACGCGTGCGACCTATCTTTTAGTCTCACGTGAATTGAATTCCTAGGAAATTGTCATTCGAACACTCACTCACACACACATCCTCTTATGTCGCCCGCAAAAGGATGCGTTCGGGGGGAATCGAACCCCCGTCGAATGCTTGGAAGGCATCCATGCTAACCATTACACCACGAACGCGTGCGACCTATCTTTTAGTCTCACGTGAATTGAATTCCTAGGAAATTGTCATTCGAACACTCACTCACACACAATCCTCTTATGTCGCCCGCAAAAGATGCGTCCGGGGGAATCGAACCCCCGTCGAATGCTTGGAAGGCATCCATGCTAACCATTACACCACGAACGCGTGCGACCTATCTTTTAGTCTCACGTGAATTGAATTCCTAGGAAATTGTCATTCGAACACTCACTCACACACACATCCTCTTATGTCGCCCGCAAAAGGATGCGTTCGGGGGGAATCGAACCCCCGAAAGCTTGGAAGCATCCACAACGCCCCACTTTAGTCCACGAATAATCGAACATCAACACCCCCCATGCAACCCCCAGCTACACATCACCACGAACGCTCACCTCTTTTATCACGTGAATGAATTCCTAGGAAATGTCATCGAACACTCACCACACACACACCCATGCGCCCCAAAAACTTCGGGGGATCGAACCCCCGTCGAATGCTTGGAAGGCATCCATGCTAACCATTACACCACGAACGCGTGCGACCTATCTTTTAGTCTCACGTGAATTGAATTCCTAGGATCAACACTCACTCACACACACATCCTCTATTCCACACAACCAACCCACCCCACCACTAAATAATCAGAAATCGTCATTCGAACACTCACACAGACTGAAAGAGACACACACACGTCCCTCATGACGCCCGCAAAATATGCGTTCGGGGGGAATCGAACCCCCGTCGAATGCTTGGAAGGCATCCATGCTAACCATTACACCACGAACGCGTGCGACCTATCTTTTAGTCTCACGTGAATTGAATTCCTAGGAAATTGTCATTCGAACACTCACTCACACACACATCCTCTTATGTCGCCCGCAAAAGGATGCGTTCGGGGGGGAATCGAACCCCCGTCGAATGCTTGGAAGGCATCCATGCTAACCATTACACCACGAACGCGTGCGACCTATCTTTTAGTCTCACGTGAATTGAATTCCTAGGAAATTGTCATTCGAACACTCACACAGACTGAACACACACATCCTCCTCATGTCGCCCGCAAAATGATGCGTTCGGGGGGAATCGAACCCCCCTCGAATGCTTGGAAGGCATCCATGCTAACCATTACACCACGAACGCGTGCGACCTATCTTTTAGTCTCACGTGAATTGAATTCCTAAAGGAAATTGTCATTCGAACACTCATTCACACACACATCCTCTTATGTCGCCCGCAAAATATGCGTTCGGGGGGAATCGAACCCCGTCGAATGCTTGGAAGGCATCCATGCTAACCATTACACCACGAACGCGTGCGACCTATCTTTTAGTCTCACGTGAATTGAATTCCTAGGAAATTGTCATTCGAACACTCACACAGATGAAACACACACATCCTCTCGACGCCCGCAAAATATGCGTTCGGGGGGAATCGAACCCCGTCGAATGCTTGGAAGGCATCCATGCTAACCATTACACCACGAACGCGTGCGACCTATCTTTTAGTCTCACGTGAATTGAATTCCTAGAAAATTGTCATTCGAACACTCACTCACACACACATCCTCTTATGTCGCCCGCAAAAGGATGCGTTCGGGGGGAATCGAACCCCCGTCGAATGCTTGGAAGGCATCCATGCTAACCATTACACCACGAACGCGTGCGACCTATCTTTTAGTCTCACGTGAATTGAATTCCTAGGAAATCGTCATTCGAACACTCACACACAAAAGAGACACACCACCACTCCAACTCACCATGCGCCCGCAAAATATGCGTTCGGGGGAATCGAACCCCCGTCGAATGCTTGGAAGGCATCCATGCTAACCATTACACCACGAATTGTTCCATCGAACACTCACCACACACACATCCTCTATGTCGCCCGCAAAGGATGCGTTCGGGGGAATCGAACCCCATCGAATGCTTGGAACACCATTTACACGTGCGACCTATCTTTTAGTCTCACGTGAATTGAATTCCTAGGAAATTGTCATTCGAACACTCACTCACACACACATCCTCTTATGTCGCCCGCAAAAGGATGCGTTCGGGGGGAATCGAACCCCCGTCGAATGCTTGGAAGGCATCCATGCTAACCATTACACCACGAACGCGTGCGACCTATCTTTTAGTCTCACGTGAATTGAATTCCTAGGAAATCGTCATTCGAACACTCACACAGACTAAAAGAGACACACACACACGTCCCTCATGACGCCCGCAAAATATGCGTTCGGGGGGAATCGAACCCCCGTCGAATGCTTGGAAGGCATCCATGCTAACCATTACACCACGAACGCGTGCGACCTATCTTTTAGTCTCACGTGAATTGAATTCCTAGGAAATTGTCATTCGAACACTCATTCACACACACATCCTCTTATGTCGCCCGCAAAATATGCGTTCGGGGGGAATCGAACCCCGTCGAATGCTTGGAAGGCATCCATGCTAACCATTACACCACGAACGCGTGCGACCTATCTTTTAGTCTCACGTGAATTGAATTCCTAGGAAATTGTCATTCGAACACTCACTCACACACACATCCTCTTATGTCGCCCGCAAAAGGATGCGTTCGGGGGGAATCGAACCCCCGTCGAATGCTTGGAAGGCATCCATGCTAACCATTACACCACGAACGCGTGCGACCTATCTTTTAGTCTCACGTGAATTGAATTCCTAGGAAATTGTCATTCGAACACTCACTCACACACACATCCTCTTATGTCGCCCGCAAAAGGATGCGTTCGGGGGGGAATCGAACCCCCGTCGAATGCTTGGAAGGCATCCATGCTAACCATTACACCACGAACGCGTGCGACCTATCTTTTAGTCTCACGTGAATTGAATTCCTAGGAAATTGTCATTCGAACACTCACACAGACGAAAACACACACACCGTCCCTCATGACGCCCGCAAAATATGCGTTCGGGGGGAATCGAACCCCCGTCGAATGCTTGGAAGGCATCCATGCTAACCATTACACCACGAACGCGTGCGACCTATCTTTTAGTCTCACGTGAATTGAATTCCTAGGAAATTGTCATTCGAACACTCACTCACACACACATCCTCTTATGTCGCCCGCAAAAGGATGCGTTCGGGGGGAATCGAACCCCCGTCGAATGCTTGGAAGGCATCCATGCTAACCATTACACCACGAACGCGTGCGACCTATCTTTTAGTCTCACGTGAATTGAATTCCTAGGAAAATTGTCATTCGAACACTCACAACCATCCCTCTTATGTCGCCCGCAAAAGGATGCGTTCGGGGGGAATCGAACCCCGTCGAATGCTTGGAAGGCATCCATGCTAACCATTACACCACGAACGCGTGCGACCTATCTTTTAGTCTCACGTGAATTGAATTCCTAGGAAATTGTCATCATTCGAACACTCACACAGACTGAAAGAGACACACACACGTCCCTCTTATGACGCCCGCAAAATATGCGTTCGGGGGGAATCGAACCCCCGTCGAATGCTTGGAAGGCATCCATGCTAACCATTACACCACGAACGCGTGCGACCTATCTTTTAGTCTCACGTGAATTGAATTCCTAGGAAATTGTCATTCGAACACTCACTCACACACACATCCTCTTATGTCGCCCGCAAAAGGATGCGTTCGGGGGGAATCGAACCCCCGTCGAATGCTTGGAAGGCATCCATGCTAACCATTACACCACGAACGCGTGCGACCTATCTTTTAGTCTCACGTGAATTGAATTCCTAGGAAATTGTCATTCGAACACTCACACACACACACATCCTCTTATGTCGCCCGCAAAAGGATGCGTTCGGGGGGGAATCGAACCCCCGTCGAATGCTTGGAAGGCATCCATGCTAACCATTACACCACGAACGCGTGCGACCTATCTTTTAGTCTCACGTGAATTGAATTCCTAGGAAATTGTCATTCGAACACTCACTCACACACACATCCTCTTATGTCGCCCGCAAAAGGATGCGTTCGGGGGGAATCGAACCCCCGTCGAATGCTTGGAAGGCATCCATGCTAACCATTACACCACGAACGCGTGCGACCTATCTTTTAGTCTCACGTGAATTGAATTCCTAGGAAATTGTCATTCGAACACTCAATCACACACATCCTCTTATGTCGCCCGCAAAGGATGCGTTCGAAGCGAATCGAACCCCGTCGAATGCTTGGAAGGCATCCATGCTAACCATTACACCACGAACGCGTGCGACCTATCTTTTAGTCTCACGTGAATTGAATTCCTAGGAAATTGTCATTCGAACACTCACAAACACACACACATCCTCTTATGTCGCCCGCAAAAGGATGCGTTCGGGGGGAATCGAACCCCCGTCGAATGCTTGGAAGGCATCCATGCTAACCATTACACCACGAACGCGTGCGACCTATCTTTTAGTCTCACGTGAATTGAATTCCTAGGAAATTGTCATTCGAACACTCACACACACACACACACACATTCTCTTATGTCGCCCGCAAAAGGATGCGTTCGGGGGGAATCGAACCCCCGTCGAATGCTTGGAAGGCATCCATGCTAACCATTACACCACGAACGCGTGCGACCTATCTTTTAGTCTCACGTGAATTGAATTCCTAGGAAATTGTCATTCGAACACTCACACACACACACACATTCTCTTATGTCGCCCGCAAAAGGATGCGTTCGGGGGGAATCGAACCCCCGTCGAATGCTTGGAAGGCATCCATGCTAACCATTACACCACGAACGCGTGCGACCTATCTTTTAGTCTCACGTGAATTGAATTCCTAGGAAATTGTCATTCGAACACTACACACACACACGTCCTCTTATGTCGCCCGCAAAAGATGCGTTCGGGGGGAATCGAACCCATCGACCCCGTCGAATGCTTGGAAGGCATCCATGCTAACCATTACACCACGAACGCGTGCGACCTATCTTTTAGTCTCACGTGAATTGAATTCCTAGGAAATTGTCATTCGAACACTCATTCACACACACACTCTCTTATGTCGCCCGCAAAAGGATGCGTTCGGGGGGAATCGAACCCCCGTCGAATGCTTGGAAGGCATCCATGCTAACCATTACACCACGAACGCGTGCGACCTATCTTTTAGTCTCACGTGAATTGAATTCCTAGGAAATTGTCATTCGAACACTCACACAACAAAAACACACATCCTCCTTATGTCGCCCGCAAAAAATGCGTTCGGGGGGAATCGAACCCCCGTCGAATGCTTGGAAGGCATCCATGCTAACCATTACACCACGAACGCGTGCGACCTATCTTTTAGTCTCACGTGAATTGAATTCCTAGGAAATTGTCATTCGAACACTCACTCACACACACATCCTCTTATGTCGCCCGCAAAAGGATGCGTTCGGGGGGGAATCGAACCCCCGTCGAATGCTTGGAAGGCATCCATGCTAACCATTACACCACGAACGCGTGCGACCTATCTTTTAGTCTCACGTGAATTGAATTCCTAGGAAATTGTCATTCGAACACTCACTCACACACACATCCTCTTATGTCGCCCGCAAAAGGATGCGTTCGGGGGGGAATCGAACCCCCGTCGAATGCTTGGAAGGCATCCATGCTAACCATTACACCACGAACGCGTGCGACCTATCTTTTAGTCTCACGTGAATTGAATTCCTAGGAAATTGTCATTCGAACACTCACTCACACACACACATCCTCTTATGTCGCCCGCAAAAGGATGCGTTCGGGGGGAATCGAACCCCCGTCGAATGCTTGGAAGGCATCCATGCTAACCATTACACCACGAACGCGTGCGACCTATCTTTTAGTCTCACGTGAATTGAATTCCTAGGAAATTGTCATTCGAACACTCACACACAGACTGAAAGAGACACACACACAAGTCCCTCATGTCGCCCGCAAAAGGATGCGTTCGGGGGGAATCGAACCCCCGTCGAATGCTTGGAAGGCATCCATGCTAACCATTACACCACGAACGCGTGCGACCTATCTTTTAGTCTCACGTGAATTGAATTCCTAGGAAATTGTCATTCGAACACTCATTTACACACACACATCCTCTTATGTCGCCCGCAAAAGGATGCGTTCGGGGGGAATCGAACCCCCGTCGAATGCTTGGAAGGCATCCATGCTAACCATTACACCACGAACGCGTGCGACCTATCTTTTAGTCTCACGTGAATTGAATTCCTAGGAAATTGTCATTCGAACACTCACACACTAAAGACACACACCCTCTTCTCATGTCGCCCGCAAAAGATGCGTTCGGGGGGAATCGAACCCCCGTCGAATGCTTGGAAGGCATCCATGCTAACCATTACACCACGAACGCGTGCGACCTATCTTTTAGTCTCACGTGAATTGAATTCCTAGGAAATTGTCATTCGAACACTCACTCACACACACATCCTCTTATGTCGCCCGCAAAAGGATGCGTTCGGGGGGAATCGAACCCCCGTCGAATGCTTGGAAGGCATCCATGCTAACCATTACACCACGAACGCGTGCGACCTATCTTTTAGTCTCACGTGAATTGAATTCCTTGGAAATTGTCATTCGAACACTCACACAATCACACACACACATCCTCTTATGTCGCCCGCAAAAGGATGCGTTCGGGGGGAATCGAACCCCCGTCGAATGCTTGGAAGGCATCCATGCTAACCATTACACCACGAACGCGTGCGACCTATCTTTTAGTCTCACGTGAATTGAATTCCTAGAAAATTGTCATTCGAACACTCACACACACACACACATCCTCTTATGTCGCCCGCAAAATGATGCGTTCGGGGGGAATCGAACCCCCGTCGAATGCTTGGAAGGCATCCATGCTAACCATTACACCACGAACGCGTGCGACCTATCTTTTAGTCTCACGTGAATTGAATTCCTAGGAAATTGTCATTCGAACACTCACTCACACACACATCCTCTTATGTCGCCCGCAAAAGGATGCGTTCGGGGGGGAATCGAACCCCCGTCGAATGCTTGGAAGGCATCCATGCTAACCATTACACCACGAACGCGTGCGACCTATCTTTTAGTCTCACGTGAATTGAATTCCTAGGAAATTGTCATTCGAACACTCACACACAGACACACACATCTCCCTTATGTCGCCCGCAAAAGGATGCGTTCGGGGGGAATCGAACCCCCGTCGAATGCTTGGAAGGCATCCATGCTAACCATTACACCACGAACGCGTGCGACCTATCTTTTAGTCTCACGTGAATTGAATTCCTAGGAAATTGTCATTCGAACACTCACACAGACTAAAGACACACACACGTCCCTCATGTCGCCCGCAAAATATGCGTTCGGGGGGAATCGAACCCCCGTCGAATGCTTGGAAGGCATCCATGCTAACCATTACACCACGAACGCGTGCGACCTATCTTTTAGTCTCACGTGAATTGAATTCCTAGGAAATTGTCATTCGAACACTCACTCACACACACATCCTCTTATGTCGCCCGCAAAAGGATGCGTTCGGGGGGAATCGAACCCCCGTCGAATGCTTGGAAGGCATCCATGCTAACCATTACACCACGAACGCGTGCGACCTATCTTTTAGTCTCACGTGAATTGAATTCCTAGGAAATTGTCATTCGAACACTCACTCACACACACATCCTCTTATGTCGCCCGCAAAAGGATGCGTTCGGGGGGAATCGAACCCCCGTCGAATGCTTGGAAGGCATCCATGCTAACCATTACACCACGAACGCGTGCGACCTATCTTTTAGTCTCACGTGAATTGAATTCCTAGGAAATTGTCATTCGAACACTCACACACAGACTGACACACCCTCCCTCATGTCGCCCGCAAAAGGATGCGTTCGGGGGGAATCGAACCCCCGTCGAATGCTTGGAAGGCATCCATGCTAACCATTACACCACGAACGCGTGCGACCTATCTTTTAGTCTCACGTGAATTGAATTCCTAGGAAATTGTCATTCGAACACTCACTCACACACACATCCTCTTATGTCGCCCGCAAAAGGATGCGTTCGGGGGGGAATCGAACCCCCGTCGAATGCTTGGAAGGCATCCATGCTAACCATTACACCACGAACGCGTGCGACCTATCTTTTAGTCTCACGTGAATTGAATTCCTAGGAAATTGTCATTCGAACACTCACTCACACACACACATCCTCTTATGTCGCCCGCAAAAGGATGCGTTCGGGGGGAATCGAACCCCCGTCGAATGCTTGGAAGGCATCCATGCTAACCATTACACCACGAACGCGTGCGACCTATCTTTTAGTCTCACGTGAATTGAATTCCTAGGAAATTGTCATTCGAACACTCACACACACTAACATCCACTCACATGTCGCCCGCAAAAGGATGCGTTCGGGGGGAATCGAACCCCCTCGAATGCTTGGAAGGCATCCATGCTAACCATTACACCACGAACGCGTGCGACCTATCTTTTAGTCTCACGTGAATTGAATTCCTAGGAAATTGTCATTCGAACACTCACACACACACACACACACCTCTTATGTCGCCCGCAAAAGGATGCGTTCGGGGGGAATCGAACCCCTCGAATGCTTGGAAGGCATCCATGCTAACCATTACACCACGAACGCGTGCGACCTATCTTTTAGTCTCACGTGAATTGAATTCCTAGGAAATTGTCATTCGAACACTCACTCACACACACATCCTCTTATGTCGCCCGCAAAAGGATGCGTTCGGGGGGAATCGAACCCCCGTCGAATGCTTGGAAGGCATCCATGCTAACCATTACACCACGAACGCGTGCGACCTATCTTTTAGTCTCACGTGAATTGAATTCCTAGGAAATCGTCATTCGAACACTCACACAGACTGAAAGAGACACACACACACCTCCCTCATGACGCCCGCAAAATATGCGTTCGGGGGGAATCGAACCCCCGTCGAATGCTTGGAAGGCATCCATGCTAACCATTACACCACGAACGCGTGCGACCTATCTTTTAGTCTCACGTGAATTGAATTCCTAGGAAATTGTCATTCGAACACTCACTCACACACACATCCTCTTATGTCGCCCGCAAAAGGATGCGTTCGGGGGGAATCGAACCCCCGTCGAATGCTTGGAAGGCATCCATGCTAACCATTACACCACGAACGCGTGCGACCTATCTTTTAGTCTCACGTGAATTGAATTCCTAGGAAATTGTCATTCGAACACTCACACACACACACACATTCTCTTATGTCGCCCGCAAAAGGATGCGTTCGGGGGGAATCGAACCCCGTCGAATGCTTGGAAGGCATCCATGCTAACCATTACACCACGAACGCGTGCGACCTATCTTTTAGTCTCACGTGAATTGAATTCCTAGGAAATTGTCATTCGAACACTCACTCACACACACATCCTCTTATGTCGCCCGCAAAAGGATGCGTTCGGGGGGAATCGAACCCCCGTCGAATGCTTGGAAGGCATCCATGCTAACCATTACACCACGAACGCGTGCGACCTATCTTTTAGTCTCACGTGAATTGAATTCCTAGGAAATTGTCATTCGAACACTCACACACACACACACATTCTCTTATGTCGCCCGCAAAAGGATGCGTTCGGGGGAATCGAACCCCCGTCGAATGCTTGGAAGGCATCCATGCTAACCATTACACCACGAACGCGTGCGACCTATCTTTTAGTCTCACGTGAATTGAATTCCTAGGAAATTGTCATTCGAACACTCACTCACACACACACACCTCTCTATGTCGCCCGCAAAAGGATGCGTTCGAAAAAAGGGGGAATCGAACCCCCAAGGGAATCGAACCGAATGCTTGGAAGGCATCCATGCTAACCATTACACCACGAACGCGTGCGACCTATCTTTTAGTCTCACGTGAATTGAATTCCTAGGAAATTGTCATTCGAACACTCACTCACACACACATCCCTTATGTCGCCCGCAAAAGGATGCGTTCGGGGGGAATCGAACCCCCGTCGAATGCTTGGAAGGCATCCATGCTAACCATTACACCACGAACGCGTGCGACCTATCTTTTAGTCTCACGTGAATTGAATTCCTAGGAAATTGTCATTCGAACACTCACACAGACTGAAAGAACACACACACAGTCCCTTATGTCGCCCGCAAAATATGCGTTCGGGGGGAATCGAACCCCCGTCGAATGCTTGGAAGGCATCCATGCTAACCATTACACCACGAACGCGTGCGACCTATCTTTTAGTCTCACGTGAATTGAATTCCTAGGAAATTGTCATTCGAACACTCACTCACACACACGTCCCTCATGTCGCCCGCAAAATATGCGTTCGGGGGGAATCGAACACCCGTCGAATGCTTGGAAGGCATCCATGCTAACCATTACACCACGAACGCGTGCGACCTATCTTTTAGTCTCACGTGAATTGAATTCCTAGGAAATTGTCATTCGAACACTCACTCACACACACATCCTCTTATGTCGCCCGCAAAAGGATGCGTTCGGGGGGAATCGAACCCCCGTCGAATGCTTGGAAGGCATCCATGCTAACCATTACACCACGAACGCGTGCGACCTATCTTTTAGTCTCACGTGAATTGAATTCCTAGGAAATCGTCATTCGAACACTCACACAGACTGAAAAACACACACACGTCCCTCATGACGCCCGCAAAATATGCGTTCGGGGGGAATCGAACCCCCGTCGAATGCTTGGAAGGCATCCATGCTAACCATTACACCACGAACGCGTGCGACCTATCTTTTAGTCTCACGTGAATTGAATTCCTAGGAAATTGTCATTCGAACACTCACTCACACACACATCCTCTTATGTCGCCCGCAAAAGGATGCGTTCGGGGGGAATCGAACCCCCGTCGAATGCTTGGAAGGCATCCATGCTAACCATTACACCACGAACGCGTGCGACCTATCTTTTAGTCTCACGTGAATTGAATTCCTAGGAAATCGTCATTCGAACACTCACACAGACTGAAAAGACACACACACGTCCCTTATGTCGCCCGCAAAATATGCGTTCGGGGGGAATCGAACCCCCGTCGAATGCTTGGAAGGCATCCATGCTAACCATTACACCACGAACGCGTGCGACCTATCTTTTAGTCTCACGTGAATTGAATTCCTAGGAAATTGTCATTCGAACACTCACACACACACACACACCTCCCTTAGGTCGCCCGCAAACGATGCGTTCGGGGGGAATCGAACCCCGGTCGAATGCTTGGAAGGCATCCATGCTAACCATTACACCACGAACGCGTGCGACCTATCTTTTAGTCTCACGTGAATTGAATTCCTAGGAAATTGTCATTCGAACACTCACTCACACACACGTCCCTCATGTCGCCCGCAAAATATGCGTTCGGGGGGAATCGAACCCCGTCGAATGCTTGGAAGGCATCCATGCTAACCATTACACCACGAACGCGTGCGACCTATCTTTTAGTCTCACGTGAATTGAATTCCTAGGAAATTGTCATTCGAACACTCACTCACACACACATCCTCTTATGTCGCCCGCAAAAGGATGCGTTCGGGGGGAATCGAACCCCCGTCGAATGCTTGGAAGGCATCCATGCTAACCATTACACCACGAACGCGTGCGACCTATCTTTTAGTCTCACGTGAATTGAATTCCTAGGAAATTGTCATTCGAACACTCACACACACAAACACACACTCTTACCTAGTCGCCCGCAAAAGGATGCGTTCGGGGGGAATCGAACCCCCGTCGAATGCTTGGAAGGCATCCATGCTAACCATTACACCACGAACGCGTGCGACCTATCTTTTAGTCTCACGTGAATTGAATTCCTAGGAAATTGTCATTCGAACACTCACACACACACACATCCTCTTATGTCGCCCGCAAAAGGATGCGTTCGGGGGGAATCGAACCCCCGTCGAATGCTTGGAAGGCATCCATGCTAACCATTACACCACGAACGCGTGCGACCTATCTTTTAGTCTCACGTGAATTGAATTCCTAGGAAATTGTCATTCGAACACTCACTCACACACACATCCTCTTATGTCGCCCGCAAAAGGATGCGTTCGGGGGGGAATCGAACCCCCGTCGAATGCTTGGAAGGCATCCATGCTAACCATTACACCACGAACGCGTGCGACCTATCTTTTAGTCTCACGTGAATTGAATTCCTAGGAAATTGTCATTCGAACACTCACACACACACACACTCCTCTTATGTCGCCCGCAAAAGATGCGTTCGGGGGGAATCGAACCCCCGTCGAATGCTTGGAAGGCATCCATGCTAACCATTACACCACGAACGCGTGCGACCTATCTTTTAGTCTCACGTGAATTGAATTCCTAGGAAATTGTCATTCGAACACTCACTCACACACACACACCTCTTATGTCGCCCGCAAAAGGATGCGTTCGGGGGGAATCGAACCCCCGTCGAATGCTTGGAAGGCATCCATGCTAACCATTACACCACGAACGCGTGCGACCTATCTTTTAGTCTCACGTGAATTGAATTCCTAGGAAATTGTCATTCGAACACTCACTCACACACACATCCTCTTATGTCGCCCGCAAAAGGATGCGTTCGGGGGGAATCGAACCCCCGTCGAATGCTTGGAAGGCATCCAT